>NW_011499934.1:168728-174838 GCF_000495115.2 Populus euphratica
TTTTTTTTAAAGCTAATTTTGTATTTAAATTTTATTTTTCATTATTTATATTATTAGCTATTAGATTTTTTTTTTTTGCCTTTAATTTGATTTTCTTAACCACCCATTTTGTTTTTTTTCCCTTTTTTTATCTAATAACTATAAAAGTAAAAACTTTAGATCTAATCATACAAACAAAATAAAAATTCATGAATCCCTAAGCTCAACATTGGAAAAAAATTGAGGGAAAAAGTCAACGATTGCGAGTCTTATTCTCCTCTAATTTCGTGTATTATGGATTAACCGTGATCCTAACAAGAAAAAGAGGGCCAGTATTAATTAGAGAATACGGCGAAGTTGAAAATGGGACCTGCTGTGCTGTGCTGAGCCTACCTGTCAAAACTTGACAACTCCAGGACACCATTGTAGAGAGCAGCATAATATCCTGTCCCGCTTCCACCAGAACTGATGAGCTAGTTCACGGTCGCTATTGAATTTGTTGGATCTCTAATTAGTTCATATTTTTTTCTGTGGCCTCACTTTTTTCTGTTTTTGTTTTCGTTGTTGTTGTTTTTTTGGGATCCCCTGTTTCATCCTCTTTCTTTTTTCAGCGGGACGTGGAAAGAGTTGTTTTTTAAGTTTTTTTTTTTAAATATAGTAAGTTGATATTTTTTTTAAATTTAATTTTTATTTCTGTATATCAAAACAATTTTTAAAAATAATTACAAACAAAATAAAAATTTAAATTTTAATAAAAAAACTATTTTTGTTGTTGTGGGCTCATTAGGTTTCATTTTTTAGGGTGTCTGGGAGTATAATAACTATTAATTTTTTAAATATTTTTTGAGAAATATATTAAAATAATATTTTTTTTAAAAAATTATTTTTTATACAACCTAAGTTGATATTAGTCAACATAAAATAAAAGTTGTTATCATCATAATTTTAAAACTTGATTTGATGGTCACCTCGAGACAAGGCTTGGATCATAGAACAAGAGGTTCAACCTAAGTTGACCTGGGTCAATATAAAAATAAAAATTATTATTATTACAGTTTTAAAATCTAATTTGAAAGTTAATTAAAGCAAAACCTATATCATGGATTGAGAGGGTTAACACGGGTTGATCTAAGTTAATGTATGAATAAAAATAATTATTATAATAATTTTAAAATTCGACTTGAAAATCGACCCAAGTAAGGTTTAGATCATGGGTGAAAAAAGTCAGGCATGTTGACCTAATATTTTATAAAAAGTAATTAAAATAATATTATTTTAATAATTTATTTATTAAAAAAATCAATAATTTTTTAATTTATATTTTATTTCAGGCTAATCAAAATTTTGGATTCAGTTAGATCAAATCAATCTTTTCTCTATTATTACTTGAACTCGGACCAATTTCAATCCTGTCAAGTATTTTTTTTTCCCCTCCTATCTTATCTTCCTTGTTTTTGCCTTTCCTATTATGAAACAACAAGCAAACCCTGCCTAAAAAATCAGAGAAAACGAAAAGGTGAATATGTAACATCAATTTATTTTTGGCACATGCACGTGTTCGAGAGCGCACAAAATTTGCATGTCTCTGATCTTCCCCGCGAGCACATTATTGATCAAACAGTCCAATAACTCACCGGAGGAAAGCGATCAAAAAGACAAGATTGCTTACTTTGGAGCTGGACATCATCCACTCGACCTCATCCATGGGGGATTATGGTCAATAATATCCACAATTTTGCAGTAAGTGGGAGAGTTCAATCATGCCTTGACTTTGCGTTAAAGTGGGGGTTGTTAGGCGGACCAGACTATGTCCTTAAATTGCCAAAGCAAACAACCTATTAACGCACATTTTGTTTCTGATCCTTGTTTTTTCTTAAAAAAAAAAAATTAAAAATTTTAATTATTTGTTATATATTAATATTAAAAATAAAAAAAATATTATTTTAATATATTTACAGATAAAAAATAAATTTTAAAAAACAACCACTCCTGACTCGTTATCAACACTACCTAAATATTAGACTTCAGTCCCAGAATGTCCCACCCATTTATATCCTTCGAGCTGTACTTTTTCTCCCACCAAACCTTTTCTTGTTTACCACCCGGGATGATAAAATATTTATGTTAACCCACTTTGTTTTAGATAATTATTTTACTTGATTAATAATAAATAAAATATAAATATTATTGAATTTAATTTGAAACATGATTGAAGTTGAGTGTGAATGTGTATATTCACCTCAATATTGTCATAATACATGTATACATGATATACACACACACATATATGATATTTATAGTTCTATAATTTAATACAAGTACACATATCTTAAATACATATTATTATTATTATTATTTTATATTTAACAATAAATAATGCTTGAAAAATAAATATCTAAATGGATACTTAAAATCTAGTATAAAGCATAAATATTTGAAAATTTTATTTAATAAATAATTAATAGAATATAAATACAAACTTGACTTTCTGAGAATCCCTATTTATTACATAACAAGTATATGGAAAAATATACATTCTCCCCACGTGAAACTTGATAGTGCATTGGTTAGGTGGAATATGGTTATGACGCAATTAGAGAGACATGTATAATCTTTCTCATTCGAGACCGGCACCTGGTTGCTTGATTTGAAACTTGGGTGGCCGTGTGGCAGTATAACATGAAGAGTATTTACAAGTGGATATATTTGGACTTTGTGCCACGGTATTTATGGCATGTTTGGTGATCTGGTGAAAATTATTTTTTAAAATAATATTTTTTTATTATTTTTAAAATTTATTTTCAATATTAACACATAAAATTAATTCAAAATTAATAAAAATATCTATTTAAAATAAAAATAAAATATCAAATATCAAATATCAGTTGGACCAATACTATATAGAATTTGGTGCATCTTGGATGGTAGGTTAGCGTTTTCAATTTCATCATTTTAATTATTGTTTTTAAATTTAATTTTTATTTTTTTAATTGATATATTTTTATTTGAAAATATTTGTTAAATTCATTTTGCTTTACAATTTCACTATTATTTGGTTTTTTTCCTATTAAATTAAATTTATATTCTTTTAATTTCCAATAATTTTTCTCTAATAAATTTTTAAAATTGACATTTTTAATTTGATTCATAATAATATTTTTAACTAGACTCAAATTTAGAATTTTACAAGTTGTGAGTTTTTAAAACTCGATCAGGTTCAAGTTGTTTTCTTAAATTTGTTTTTTTTTTTAAAATTATTTTTTTATTTTATCTTTTAATATTTATTCCATTAAAGATTAAGTATTTTTTTTCTTAACTTGATTTATGTGGAATTTTTTGTTAATCATGAAAACAACCTGATTTTCTTAGGTCTTTTTGTTTATTGTTTATTGTTTGATTTTTTAACTAATTTTTTTTAAATTTTTTTCCCAACCCCTTCCTTCAGTATTTGAAATGATTTTTCGAAATAAACTATAAGGTTAGAATTATTTTTTTATTTCATCACTTTTAATTTTAAATTTAGTTATTATTTTTTTATTGTTAATTTTTTTATTTAAAATAATTTTTATTTATGTGTTTGCTATAAGATTTTCGGCTAATTTAAAAAATGATCCAGATTTTCTATAGTTCTTTAACTGTTGCTCTTTATTAGATGTATGTTGACTAATTAATATTAGATTTATTAAGAAATGAGCCTTTTGATTTAATTCGAGTCTAAAATAATAAGTTATGAATCTAAAATATTTTTTCAAGTTTAGAAAGTTCATTTAGGTTTTTTCGAGGATTTTTTTTAAAGCTAATTTTGTATTTAAATTTTATTTTTCATTATTTATATTATTAGCTATTAGATTTTTTTTTTTTGCCTTTAATTTGATTTTCTTAACCACCCATTTTGTTTTTTTTCCCTTTTTTTATCTAATAACTATAAAAGTAAAAACTTTAGATCTAATCATACAAACAAAATAAAAATTCATGAATCCCTAAGCTCAACATTGGAAAAAAATTGAGGGAAAAAGTCAACGATTGCGAGTCTTATTCTCCTCTAATTTCGTGTATTATGGATTAACCGTGATCCTAACAAGAAAAAGAGGGCCAGTATTAATTAGAGAATACGGCGAAGTTGAAAATGGGACCTGCTGTGCTGTGCTGAGCCTACCTGTCAAAACTTGACAACTCCAGGACACCATTGTAGAGAGCAGCATAATATCCTGTCCCGCTTCCACCAGAACTGATGAGCTAGTTCACGGTCGCTATTGAATTTGTTGGATCTCTAATTAGTTCATATTTTTTTCTGTGGCCTCACTTTTTTCTGTTTTTGTTTTCGTTGTTGTTGTTTTTTTGGGATCCCCTGTTTCATCCTCTTTCTTTTTTCAGCGGGACGTGGAAAGAGTTGTTTTTTAAGGTTTTCTTTTTAATATATTAAGATGATATATTTTTATTTTTTAAAATTTAAATTTTGCTCCTGCGTACCAAAACAATTCAAAAAAATAATTATAAACAAAATAAAAATAAAAATTTTAATAAAAAACCAGTTTTTTTTTTATTGTTGTGGGCTCTTTCGGTTTCATTTTTTTAGAATGTCCGAGAAGGAAGATTAATTTTTAAAGTATTTTTTTAGAAAATATATTAAAATAATATTTTTATTTTTTTTCAAATTAATTTTTATATTAATATATTAAAATGATTTGAAAATACAAAAAAATAATATTAAATTAAAGCAATTTACTTTTTAAAAAAAAAAACAAATTAAGCTGCTCAGTCAAACAAATCTTCATCAAATTGCAGAAAGCTAAGCAGTATAATGGCCAAAACTTGCTACCCAAAAGGAGAGAGTACACAAGTAACATGCACAGATGCCAAATGGCAACCTCCGTAGTTAATCCCAAAGCCATGACTATAAACAAGCGTTTGTATATACTATGGGCCCAAAACCACAAATGGGGCATAGCCAATGGATTCTCTTAAATTTGAAGCAGCTGTGCCCTGTCTGTCACCGGGGTCGCATAGCAGCACAACTATCTCTCTCTCTCTCTCAATATAATCATTTAAAAAACTATATATTTATTTTTATACATCTAACTTTAACTTTAAACATCATCTCATAAACGTACGATCTTTTAACCTCTTCAAAACAAACATTAGACCTAACTGTGATTCTAATAGGAGGACAGACATATGGAGATGTTATGACATCCATCCATCCATCCATCCATCCACCAGTCATAGCTTCTAACTTCTTCGTTTCTTGCGTGTAAAAAAAAATAAAAACAAATCAAGGAATTTGGATAAGCTCTGTGATAAATTAAGCAATGTTGTCGGTGATGCTGCCATGTCAGACTGATATGTCCTAACCAATGGCGATCCAGGCCTCGCTGTCCCCCACCTTTGTCATAGGTTGACACGTGGGGGCCACACATCATCCGATAAATTACCTCAGCTTTCCGTCCGGTTCCCTCAGGTTCGAATTTTAATCCAATCAGAAATTACCACGTCACAAAGTGCAGGATCTCCAGTTTTGTTTCGTATCTTCCGCTCATCCAGAAGCCTGACCCCACCAACGTACCGTAATTGGCGTACCGTTTGTTACTTTCACCTATATATATATATATTGAATCAGGAAAATTTAATCCAAACCCACGACATACCTAACTTAACCTGAATAAAATACGTAGATATTTTTTTTTGATAGATACTTTAGTTGACATGTACAGAATAAAATACGAGTATTCTTCTAAAAAATAAATTTTTATATTTTTGGATTATTTTAATATAAAAATTATTTTTTTTAAATTTATATTTTAATATATTTTCAAAAAAAAAGTTAAAAAAACAGTTATTCCCGCTCTTTCCGTGCCATATATTGACTTAAAAAAAAAAAAACTACAGTGGAGCGAGCATGCATGAGTCAAACGCCACAGAGAACCACAGAAAAACAAGTAATAATATTAAATTATTTATGTACAAATCAAATTCAACAAGTAATTAGAAAAAGGGGTTTTATCTTCCAAGGGGCTAACTTTCAACGAACAGCAATAAAGAATGATACATTAAAAGAAAGCAAGTTGATACGATAAAGGGAGAAATGGTGGTTTTGCGGGGGGAAAAGGAAAGCGGTTTTGTGAAAGGGGCAA
>NW_011499934.1:176557-209255 GCF_000495115.2 Populus euphratica
TCCTTTCCTTTCTATAGATACCATCTTATAGTTTTATTACAAGAAAACATTGAATTACAGTTTGGTCTTTTCTTCAGCAAAAATGTTTAGGTTTGTTTTTAGAAAAACTTGTGCAGATCATGAGTCTGTATAATGCTGAACTAGTACTGTTCACCATGATCCGATGAAAATGCAGAATAATGCTGAACTAAAAGCTGTTGTACCATGACCTCCAAAAATGAAAAGAAACTTATAATTTTGTCATGGTGCTGACAAAACTCTGCTGTGTTTTAAACGTTCAATGTAAAGAACTCAAGTTTAAATTCCCTTGTTATGTCAGAACTATTTATTTTTCTATATTTGACTGAATCAAGCTTTAAATATTCCACAAGGAGAATTTTCTCTCTTCTCTCGTTACTTTTGATGATTGATGTGTTCTGCTTCTTGCCGAATAATTTCCCCTGCTTTCTTCTTGTTGCATGAGAGCTTTCTGCTTTTATCATCAAGGTTTTTAGGAGTTTTTTGCACTTCAAACTTTATTCCTGCTAGCTACAAATAATATGATCTGCTTTCCTTTATTCCTTTTGTTATGGAAATCTATTGAATTACTTAGTCACTGGTTGATTTTTATTTTTTATGTTAATTGTTTTCTAGCATTATTTAAGATATGTAATCGTAGTTAAACCATTCACTCTTAACCCAAGTATTAATTTTCTTTTTTAAAGTATGGTGGGTGAGTTGAGAGAGTTAGGTTTGGAAATTTCTAGTCTTCTAGAATAATGTGGTTTTTCCTCTAATTGTTCTTGACTTTATTCTTGTTGATCACCAGCTATTATAATCCTTACAAATAGTTGAGAGTTCTTGCTGGTTTTTTTATTCTTGTATCTGTTATTACTACCTAGCACTTACAACTTGATTTCTGTTTTTCTTAAGGAGCTATGTCTGTACTTACTCGTGTCCAAAGCATTCGTGAACGTTTGGATGAGACCCTCAAGACTCATCGCAACGAGATTGTTGCCTTACTGACCAGGTAACCATGCTCTCTTTTTTGGTTTTGATTTATGGAGTGGTGTAAAGAGGGTCATGCTTACATTTTTGGTGCAGCTTGTTAAGGATGTAGATTTATTACAGCATATTTTGGACAATTTGTGTTACAGGATTGAAGGCAAGGGAAAAGGAATTCTTCAACACCATCAGATTATTGCTGAGTTTGAAGCAATCCCTGAAGAGATCAGGAAGATATTGGCGGGCGGTGCTTTTTCTGAAGTTCTCAGATCCACACAGGTGACTCCCTTGATCACACATGCATTTTTTCTTCCTGTTATATCCTAAGTTTTGGGAATTTTCTCTTAACTGTTTTTTTTTTTTTTAATTCTGTTGTTTTAGGAAGCAATTGTTTTGCCCCCATGGGTTGCCCTTGCTGTGCGCCCAAGGCCTGGTGTCTGGGAGTACATCAGAGTGAATGTCCAAGCACTTGTTGTTGAGGAGTTGCGTGTTGCTGAGTATCTTCATTTCAAGGAGGAACTTGTTGATGGAGGGTAAGTCAGAGTATTGATTTGATGCTAGCTTTTAATCGAGTTCTCTCAATTTCTTGTTCTGTACGTGCATGCTTTGATTTTGACAATGTTAGTCGATCTGATAATGCAGCTCCAATGGCAACTTCGTGCTTGAATTGGACTTTGAACCATTCAGTGCATCTTTTCCTCGCCCAACTCTTTCAAAGTACATTGGTAACGGTGTTGAGTTCCTCAACCGCCACCTTTCAGCTAAGTTGTTCCATGACAAGGAAAGCCTGCACCCCCTGCTTGCATTTCTCAAGGTGCACTGTCACAAGGGGAAGGTATGCTTGATACAGTATCCAAGTTCCAGCTTTTAAAGCGACTCCTAGGATAACTTGCACAAATGCAAGCTTGAACTCCAAGATCTTAATTTTCTTGGATCAAACTTTAGGATATAAGCAACTGATGGTTTTACTAGAATCTTGTAATCTCTGATAATCATGTCTAGAATCTGTAATTTAAGCAAGGATAGCTTACTGTGGAATTAGATCCTGTAAAACCTGATAACATTTTGTATGTTCTTGTGCAGAATATGATGCTGAATGACAGAATTCAGAACCTAGACTCTCTGCAATATGTTCTGAGAAAGGCCGAGGAGTATCTGTCTTCTCTGAAACCTGAGACTCCATACTCTCAATTCGAACACAAGTTCCAGGAGATCGGCTTAGAGAGAGGATGGGGCAATACTGCTGAGCGTGTTCTTCAGATGATTCAACTTCTTTTGGATCTTCTTGAGGCACCAGATCCTTGCACTCTTGAAACTTTCCTTGGCAGAATTCCTATGGTCTTCAATGTTGTGATCATGTCCCCTCATGGATACTTCGCCCAAGACAATGTTTTGGGGTATCCTGATACCGGAGGCCAGGTTAATTCACAAGCCTAGTCTAATCTTTCTCTTCGTGCATACTCTAATGAAACCTTACCTGATCTGGCTCGCATATTACGTTCTACCAGGTTGTTTACATTTTGGATCAAGTTCGTGCCTTGGAGAATGAAATGCTTCTGCGTATCAAGCAGCAAGGACTTGATATCATCCCCCGAATTCTCATTGTAAGTTTAATTTCCAAGCTTTAGGCAGTATTTTAACAGTTTTTCCTTTGTATAAAATGTTATTACATTCTTTGGTGCTTAATCTGTCTTTTTTTTCTGTGTTTGCAGATTACTCGATTGCTCCCTGATGCAGTAGGAACCACTTGTGGCCAACGTCTGGAGAAAGTCTATGGATCGGAGCATTGTGATATTCTTCGAGTTCCCTTCAGAGATGAAAAGGGAATGGTCCGGAAATGGATTTCTCGCTTTGAAGTTTGGCCATACCTAGAAACTTACACTGAGGTATTATTTCTTTATTGTTTCCCCAAAGTAATCCTTGTTCTCAAAGTCTTACTACATTTATCTTCATGTGCTAAGATAATATCTTTTTTTTTTCAGGATGTTGCTGCTGAAATTGCGAAGGAGTTGCAGGGAAAGCCTGATCTGATCATTGGAAATTACAGTGATGGAAACGTTGTTGCCTCCTTGCTAGCACACAAATTAGGTGTTACAGAGGTTTGCCCTGATCTTCTCTTGTTTTTGCAGCGTTTGTTCTTCATCCTGTAGCATAACAAATTAACAATTCTCTTTGTTTTTGCTATGTTTTCTGCAGTGCACTATTGCACATGCTCTAGAAAAAACAAAGTACCCAGATTCAGATATTTACTGGAAGAAGTTTGATGAAAAGTACCACTTTTCATGCCAGTTTACAGCTGATCTTTTTGCCATGAACCATACAGATTTCATCATCACCAGCACATTCCAAGAGATTGCTGGAAGGTGATATGATGTCTCCCCTGATTATTGTTATCGTGAATGATTCTTCGATGGCATCTAACATGTACTGTTCCGCTATTTCGCTATTTCAGCAAGGATACTGTTGGACAGTACGAGAGCCACACTGCTTTCACTCTCCCTGGCCTCTACAGAGTTGTTCACGGTATCGATGTATTTGATCCCAAATTCAACATTGTATCCCCTGGTGCTGACGAGAGCATATACTTCCCTTACACCGAGGAGAAGCGTAGGTTGACTTCTTTCCATGAAGAAATTGAAGAACTTCTTTACAGCTCCGTTGAGAATGACGAGCACTTGTAAGTTTCCATCTCTTTACTTTACACATAAATTTCTTATGTAGTTCTCGGAAAAGTTCCTGGATAAAGAAGAGATGTAATAACTCATCACTGATTTTTGTTGTTCAACAGATGTGTGCTAAAAGACCGCAACAAGCCAATTCTATTCACCATGGCGAGGCTGGACAGAGTGAAGAATCTAACTGGTCTTGTAGAATGGTATGGAAAGAATACCAAGCTGCGCGAATTAGTTAATCTTGTTGTAGTTGGTGGTGATAGAAGAAAGGAGTCTAAAGATATAGAAGAGCAAGCTGAGATGAAGAAAATGTACAGTCATATAGAGAAATACAAGTTGAATGGCCAGTTCAGATGGATTTCTTCCCAGATGAACCGTGTGAGGAATGGAGAGCTTTACCGTTACATTTGTGATACCAAGGGAGCTTTTGTGCAGCCTGCTTTGTATGAGGCCTTTGGATTGACTGTTGTTGAGGCCATGACATGTGGTTTGCCAACCTTTGCTACTTGCAATGGTGGTCCTGCTGAGATCATTGTGCATGGAAAATCCGGATTCCATATCGATCCTTACCATGGAGTCCAGGCTGCTGAACTCCTTGTTGACTTCTTTGAGAAGTGCAAGGCTGATCCCACTTATTGGGACAAAATCTCCCAGGGAGGCCTACAGCGAATCCAAGAGAAGTAAGCTTACCACCACCTTCACTCTACAACTCCACTTCCAAGCTGTTATAATGAAGTTATGCTAAATTGTCTCTCGTTACTTGCCTTTTCAGGCATACCTGGAAAATTTATTCTCAAAGGCTCCTGACTCTCACAGGAGTTTATGGCTTCTGGAAGCATGTTTCCAACCTTGATCATCGTGAGAGCCGACGCTATCTGGAAATGTTCTATGCACTCAAATATCGCAAATTGGTAAGATTATTATCCAATCTCCAGGGTGTGTAAGCATTTAAGATCTTACCATCCACTCTTGCAGAGGTTTATTTGATGATACTGATGAATATTCTTTCATAACGTTGCAGGCTGAGTCTGTTCCTTTGACTATCGAGTAAATGGTACTGGAGAAATCAAGGAAACATGGGTTGGTATGAGTCGGGTTCCGGGTCCAGAATAATGGTCATTTCACGATAGTGATTGGACAAGAAAGGCGTTTTGATCTTCATTTTGTTTTTTTGTTTTTCCTTTCTGTGTGTATCTTTTTTGCTTTTCCTTTTCTTTTCATCATGCAGCAGCCTCTTGAATTTCAGTAAAGATTGTCTTTTGAGTTCATCATCCGTTATCTGATTTCTATCCATTTCATGCAAATTCTGTCTCTTGAGATTGGAAATCATGGGAAATGATCCAACATCAATCCTGTATTTCTCCTCAATACTCGAGATTGGAAGTTTTCATCATCATATAAAGACAAAAAATAAGTTTGGCCTGTGGCTTGCCTAACTCTGCGCTGTTCTCTACGAATCCTCCAAGGGCTCAAGGAATGACTAGGACCTATTAAGCTCCCTTTTGGGTTGGCTAAATTTAATTTTTTTAAGATATATTAAGCTCCCTTTTGGGTTGGCTAAATCTAATTTTTTTAAGATAAACAAAATTTTAAAAATGAAAAATATTATTTTAATTTATTTTCAAATAAAAAAAAATGCTTGCTATATGTTCAGTAAGTTGGGTACTTGGTTCCTGTTTCTGGTAGTAATATGAATTTTTTGGAGGGTATAAATAGAAAATGCATTTCTTGTTGTCTCAAGATATAACTGTATTGTCAAAAACAAAAGTCGAGTGAATTCTTTTCAGCTGTTTTCTGATGAGAATATTTAAATCTAAAATCTACTTGCCATTTTCTTTTTTCTTCGAAATGATCACCAAAGACACATTCTTTCCAATAGATGGAAACCAATTTCAGCAAGTGCTGAAGCCTGCAAGGCCAGAGACATGAACCAAAAAATTATCATGTATTATTAATAATGATGTAAAAAATGTTTGTTGCAAAGATCTAAATATTAATCACAATCCACAAACGGGAACAACTCCCCCCTTACCTGTTTATTGATGACGCCCTCAGGGTAGAAGTCTCTATGTACAAGCTACTTGGAAAAATGCATTGCTTTTGACCTTTTGAGATTTACAGACTGTACGCCGTACACAGCAATGCCTTCTGCATTTTTGTGTTCTCTTTTTCATGGGCAGTGGATACTGGGTGGTCCGCCATTGCTACGCGGTTTCGTGGTATTTATTTATAAACAACATGAGAGCCGAGCCTTTTTTGCTCTTCCGCATGCTGGCTAGCATGTCTCCGTTTCCTTTCTCCACCACCACCTTTCTATAACAATCTTATCATTCTGGATCCCCAAATCACAAATGTGGGGACTAGAATTACCCCATATCTGCTCTTGCTCTATTAACAAATTTCGCCATTCATCCCTGCGTGGCCCTTCCCAAGCTCTTCTCTTCTAGAGGTTGCCATGGGTAGAGAAATATGGCCATCAACAAAGAGAATGCAAGACCAATTGCCCCACTGAAAGGTTGTAGTGGATGAGTCCCAGTTACCCAAACAGGATAGCTGGGCTTATAGGTCAAAAGGCCTCCTGTTTGTAAAACAAAACTCGAAGCCATTATCCCCGTCCTCAAACCGATTGGAATGGACAGGCTGCCTTTGCTTCTTTGCCGAAACCCTGAAAGAGCCAACGAAAAGAGCCAAAGCCCTGGCATTGCCCAGACAGACCTGAAAAAACGAAATTGGAGAAAAATTCTCACGTGACTGGCAATGACTATCTGACTTGGAGATTTAAATTCCTAAATCTGTAGAAATAAAAAAATTTAAGAAAATCGTGTCTACAATATCAAAAATTGATGATCATGCAAGAAGGAACTTTTCAAAGGAACATCTTCCTTTCAATAACAATTCTTGCCGCGAGTATTGGGTAGCATCGTTGGTAAAATCACTTGATGCAATACAACGGTGATTTGGGATCAAATACTGCCTTACAACAAGGATGGGAGGGATTAGAGAAGGTACAAATGTTACTTTACATTGTAGTAACAAACAGTTGCTTTTTAAAATATTTTTCATTTAAAAATACAACAAAATAATATTTTTTTTAAATGATTTTTGATACCAGTACGTCAAAATGATCTAAAATACTAAAAAAAATAAAATTAATTTAATATAATAAAAAAATATATTTTTCTAAATACTTTCAAAACACAAAAACAAAAACAAATTGGTCTCATGGTATAGTGTGCCTGAGGTGTGTTTTAGTGAAACCTATCATTCACCATAAAATAACAGGATGAAAAAAGCTAGGGTAGGAGAGCTAGAAGAGAAGAATATGCCGATAATATCCCAGACGGAAAAGGAACAGTGATATTCTCTAAATGGTAATAAATAATATACCTCTGGAAAAGAGAGAATGCCAGTCCTGAAATAATAATTGCTTGATGATAGCCAACATCTGCTGCAATTTCTTCAGGCAACCATGACCTGAAAAGTAATTCTTCAACCAGCACAATGCCTGTTGCCGTTATAATTCCTCGACCAGCTAGCATAATCATTTGCACATACATTTTGAGCCATGTCATGGCATCCAGGGAAGATGAAGGAATGCCTGAAGGCCAAGAGAAACTCACACAACCCAGTAAAGCATTTAGGGACTGTATTGATGCAACAAGCAGGACTCCTCCAATCAAGCCCCACAAATATTTTTGGATCTGCAAGCAATGGCCAAAACATTATATGATCACCTTTTTCTAATTAAAATGGTTCCAAATGAATATTAATCTGTATTAATCTGTTTCCAGGACCTCAACTTCGAGAGAATTCTAAAGGAAAGGAATATGATACCAAAACACTTCCATCACGGAACTGGGGATGCACAAATTAGTCATTGATGAATAGTGAAACTGATGAAGAGCATGTATCAGAAAAGCGCACAATACAGAAAAGATAACATGGCAGTGTATTTTGTAAAAAGAAGCAATAGTTAACAGCAACTTGAAAGGAGAGGAAATAAAAACGAAAGGGTAAAATGATCTGAAATCTTTCTTGATGAGTTGTCCATTGTGCAATCAGGAGACAACAAACTTGCAAATACTTTTTTTAGCACAGTTGGGAAGGACATAGCTAAAAGTTTATCCCTGGCATAAAAACCTAGAGCTAATATGGCACAGTTAATTTACAACCATACCTTAGGCAATGCAGTCAAATCTAACCCGTATTGCTCTAGTGGATCTTCATATCCACGTATTCTTCTGCCCCATAACGTAACAAGTATCATAATAGCAGTATAGAGGCCAACAATGCAAACAAACTCAGCAAATCTGGAGGGGTTGCTTGTTGTCCAGCTCAGTACAAGAGTGGGAAGCAATGGAACAATGATAGGTGACCAAAGAACAAGCACCATGCCAGCAAACCCAAGAAACCTTAACAAAGAAAGCACGAGGAGAAAAGATTCAGTAAAAAAAATCTTGCTCACTAACATGATTAGGAACACAAAAATACAATTCATTAAACTTGTCAACTAATTTAATATGCTAACCAAGCAATCTGTTAAAACAAAAAATATTCAACATGTTACCACTTCAACTATTTTATCAACCAGTGATAAAAAACAAAACATTATAATGAAACTAGAAATTTTTTCAAAGACTTCCTCCTCGAAATTTTTTCGAAGACTTCCTCCTCGAGCATAAACAATTAGAGAAGGCTTTATACGCTCCATGGGAAAATCCCAGTGAACAAAAACCGTTGAGTAAAACTTTCAACCTAAAACTCTAACCACTCTACTAAACATAACATAACTCAGAATATTTATGAAATTTCTACCTTAAAGGGAATTATCCCTTCTATCAAACCTAACACAAGTCTGAAGATTACTATGCAAAATTATATAAACTCTTTGCCAAAGATTTTTTAATACATAGGTTCAATTTGCCAGAGATTTTAATAAAGTCAGCAACAACAACATTCACCTCTTATGATGTTCAGTTATTAAATTAACATTATGTTATTTCAACACAAATTCCTAAAGGGAAAGGTCGAAGGGAAAAAAAAAAAAGGACAAACAGCAGACAAGGATGTTTAGAAAACTAGCTTACCTCTGGTACAAGGGGCGTTCAGCTATATGCAGAAACATAATCAGTTTGTCTGTCAGACTCATAGCACCACGTATACCACCCCAAAGCAAAGCAATTTTGCCAACTAGCTTCAACATGCCACCCTTTTGTCCCAAGTCAGCTAACATTGCAACCAGTCTATTGACATTGAAACATTCATATGAACTTCAGGAATATAGATATACCGGTATGTCTGTTCACCAGAATAACATGTATAGGATATGATTATAATACCTTTCTTGATCTACTCCACCATCTTCCTTCGTAGGAACCACCGGACCAGCAACGGACATGGCCTTCTCAGCAAGGCTTGTAACAATGTTCGGGTTTTTTTCAGAATCTGTTACCTCCAGCTTTTCAGCTGGCTTTAGAAGATTTCCTCTTTCCTTCAAGAACTTGGATGAACTTTCCCCACCTTCCTTGGAATTGCTTGGATCCTTAGCAGTTAAATGTAACAATAGGCATCAAGAAGTTTGCAAATATCCAAAGGAAGATAGAGAAGGGAAAAAAGAGAGAGCAACACAGTTGATATAAACAATGACAGGTAGTTCCTGGATGCTCCTTAACATGCAACCAACGATACTATTTAGGTTTTGAGCTTAGGTGCAGCTTCCAAGGTGGAATTACTATCTGTTTTCACTCTTTGTACTTTGTTTTTGGCATCTACTGCCCTGGTACTCTCTCGGGTGCTTGTATTATATCCAAAATTTTAATATTAATCTCAAAATTGAGGATGTTACAAACAATCAGTTATTTCGGCACACACCAGAAATACCCTGAACCCTAGAAAGAAAGCTGCATATAGAAGAAATATAATAGTGTCTAGAAAACAAAAGTGCTGTATCACTCTGTCTCTCTGTGTCCACATTCTCAGAAAGAGGACAGCAATCCAAACTTCTGGGTGCTTGAAAAAGAAAACAGGAAAATTTCAAACAGGAGCATGCCATTTAGATCAACAAAGATATATTTGAAGAACAGAGATATTGAGAGTCAGTGTTTTGACCAGTCTTCATTTCATAAAAATAAGATGTTAAAGATATAAATTCAAAGAGCTATTTGAAAATTATACAAGGAATCTTAAATAGATTAACTATTACCTGCTGCTGAACTAGTAAAGCAGACGCTCCCAATGCAGCTGTAACAGCACCAACCATTACTCTATCATTGTTTATAGTTTTCAATGTTGCTTCTTCTCCTTCTCTATTTATTGAACTGTTGAAACTTGTTCTATGACCACTTTTGATTGTAAGCTCATGATCCATCTCCTTTATGCAGACCTTGTCTTGACTTTTCTGCCCATGATTTTGGGTTTGACCTGAGGATTTTATGTCATTCTCGTTCCTTGTAGCTACATTAAAATATTTTCTCAAAGCAGCTAAGCTAGACCCTATAATGACACCAACTGGCAGTAATCTTCTCAGATAATTTGTTCTAAGAACAGAAGATGAAATGGCCTTGACAATATGCTCTCCACGAACAGTACCAACTTTTTCTTCAGCACCTTCAATTCTATGATATTTACCTTTCAAGCACCAAGTATGATCCTTGTTACATACAATGGCCAGAGACACAGCATCTGCTACTAGCTCAAGATCTCTAGCAAAATAGGACTTCATTTCTTTCTTGCTAGCTGCACCTAGTTTGCGACCAACTTCAATCCTCAAAGCATCCAAAACAACAATTTTCACAAACTCTATTAACTCATCTAATATACCATCATCATTTTCAGTAAAATTTTCCACTGTGCTGTATTCTTCAACAGGTTCCTGTTGCTTTTCAGTATCTAATACTACATATGATGGTTCAATATAACTTTCTCCATCATTCTCTTTTCCAGAGGAGTGGACCTGAACCTTTATGCCAGCATCATTACTAGTGGTAACACCCCCTATAGATTCTCCAGTGATTCCTGGCTGCTCTAGGAGCTTCCATTTACCTTCTTCTGGAAAATAGTCAAGCAACAGAGCAGTGGTTGTATCTAGATCAAGTGGCTTGCTATTTGGAATCTTTGAAAGAAGGTATCTGTGGAAATATTTGTTCTGTACAAAGTCTCCATATGGATTTGCAGTTACGTACAATGGAATGCTATTTACATGTCCATCATAGCCAGCCAAATGCTTGCCACTAACTAATTGATCCTTCTTTTGCTCTTCCTTAATTTCATAGTTGCTCGCAATATCTCCCTGAGAACCCCTAGTACCATTCCCACTCAACAAAATGGGATCCTCAGTGAATTCCTCCTCTACCAATCCACTACTTGCAACATTCTGTTGGTTGCCACCACTTTCATGGAGCTTATGTACAGAAGGATGCTGTAATGTATCTGACTGCTTGCCTGAGTGATTAGCATTTTCCAGTTTCTTAGGCTTGGAATCAACTAACTCACCCTCACCCTCACCCTCACCCTCATTTTTATTCTTGATTTTGTTTTCATGGTCTGTTTCCTCTTCCAACTGAGAAATCATGTTTTCTAGCACACCAAAAACACTGTTAACAGCCACTTGAGTAGAATCATCCATCCCTGTTAAGGCATCTAATGCTTGTGTAACACTGAAAGGAGGGGGATTAGAATCAGATGTGGGAGGCTTATTTTGATCATGAGCAGGTTGCATGGTTTTGTTTTCCCTCTTCTGATCACCATTTCCAACCTTTTCAATTGCTTCTGAGTCAGGAGCAGATGCTGCAGGTGGAAGAGGTTCTTCTGTCATATTGGCTGAAACTATCCTATTTTGATCAGCTGATGAATCTGCAGTTTTCTCTTCATTTTTCTGATCATCATTTCCTCCCCTTTCAATTGTTTGAGAGTCAGTGGCAGATACTGCAGGTGGAAGAGGTTCTTCTGTCATTTTGGCTGAAACTATCCCATTTTGATCAGCTGATGAATCTGCAGTTTTCTCTTCATTTTTGTGAGTGCTATTCTCCCCTTTTGCTTCTACTTGAGGCGATGCACGACCCTGTTCAACTTTGGATTCATCAACAATTGCTTCTTCCATGCTACTAGCCTTCTCAGAATGGCTGGTGATGTTAGGGTTAATGCTGGTTTCCAATCCCTTCTCACTGCTGTCAGAGTGAGATGCAGCTTTTTCTTTGATAAACTCATCACTCTCATTCTTATGTCCCGACTCATTTGATTCCTTCCTGTCAGAACCAGATGGATCACCTTGTTGACTTGTTTCAATAGATTTTTGTATATTCTTCGAAGAGTGAAGCTCCTGTTCAGGTGCAGCACCAGACTTCTCTGTCCCAGGATGATTGTTAACAGATCCATCTGTCAAATCCTCAGCCCTTTGCATCTGATCTGGAGAATGTGGACGTTTAGATGTAACTTCTGCACTTGATACTTCTCTGACTTTTTCCTGTATCTTTGTTTTAGGAACATTAGGAACCTCACTAATGCTCAGTAGTCCATTAGCATTTAAGTTACCATGTTGAGCTTGCAGAATTCCAGATACAGAAGTCGTAAGCTTTCCAACAACCTCTTCTGGTACAGCATCTTGCAAAGCTTTAATAAGTGTCTCTCCCTGACCCACAGCAGTCAAAACCTGGACAAGCACCAAATCAATGTTATACAATACCCTAGATATGTGCTGTAAAATATTTAAATCAAGGGAATAAATTGTAGGATTCTGTGCCTGAAAAAACAGCGTGCACAATTTAACATAAATAGGAGTCATTAAGGACATCTGCCGAAAAGGAAAGGGTAAAAGCACTGCCAACTATTATGAAGATAAAAGTATACACAATCAACTAGCTTATATGATATATTAGAGGACAGGCCCATGTCTTTATGAAATGCGAACGAACTCCAATAACATAATAAATATTCTGGCTGCTTTTTTTCTGCTTTCCATCCTTTTTTCATAATGATAGTTAGAAGCTGTGGTTTTCTTATAAAATAGGCATGTCTATGGGAAGCCATCTCACAATAAATATTGTCATACAAAAGGAAAGCAATTTAACAGATGATTTTGATTTTCATCTCTCCACTAAGACACTACTTTCAAAAATGTTGAGAAGATATTGGAATTTCTAGCAAGAATGAAATAAGAAGCAAACAACATTTTAGATTATTTTAAAAGGAACTTCTGATCCAATGTACACCTAACATTATAAAGAGTACAAGTAAAACAGAAGGCAGTTTCCACAGTCCACACAATGATAAAAGAGGTGAAATTCCAGAATTATGTATCTTTCTATACTTGTTTCAGATACACATGCCTCCTTGAAACGGTAACTGGCATGCTTAAACCTTGGCAAAATTAGCAAGAATTGCAATTCTGAGCATTACCTTCTTCTTTTTTTCTTTGGTCAGAGTATCAGGCATCATCACATCAAGCATATTCATAACCACCTCAGCTGTTGGCAGCACTTGACCTCTTTCAATATCTACAGAATCTGCAGAATCCTGTTCTATCAATTCAGCATCAACAGATCTTCTCTGCTGCACTGCATCATTTTCCACTCCTTGCAGTTGTTCATCGAGTTTTAAATCTCTTTGGGAATCTTTTCTGGATCTTGATTGGATATCTTGAAGTATCTTGTTTATAGGTTCTATGGTGTACCCACTAGAGTCAGTTGGGGAAAGACTTAAGAGATTATTAAGTTCAACTCGTTTATCTCTGCTTTCCACAAGAGTTAGGCCTTTTGAGGGGTTGATGTTAACGTCTACATCTTTCAGAAGCGGATGACGACCCTTCAGAAGTCCAAGCTCCACAGCTACAAGCCACTACATTTGACATGAATACCGGTAATAATTAGCTTGCAAGATGCACAATTAAATTCCATCAAATCATTCAATCAAAATAAAAAGAAAAATGATTTTGGCATAGGTTTATTAGCAATACCCATCATAGACACCACAGGTTAAAGAGTATCAGTTCAAGTTCTAGCATGATTACTGCCACCAAGAATGCAAGAAACTGGTACAGTACTCGCTACTCATTACAAACAGAAGGAGCTGATGAAATATACAGTACACCCTAACCATCTGAATCGCCAAAACTAAAAAAGGTTTTCAGAAGAACATTGACATAAGTTCCAATTGGTTAATCATAAGGGGTTAATTCTAACAACGTAAAGTTGACAGATCAACTTGATGGCTACAATCTACAAAATTAGGCTAATATAAGAGCGGGTTTCAAACTCTACAAATGAATCTTCTGTTTTGAAGAAGAGTGAAGATAATAAATCACCTCAATTGTAAGATTCTGGCACCATGATACAGCAGCTCTGCCACTTTCTACAGCACTAGATGGCAAACAAGAACATAAAAGGAGGCTTGTAAATGGATTTTCAGCAATCAAACTGCGTGGAATGGAGAACGGCGGCACTGTCCCATCATCACTCTGATGTTTTGACAGAATTGTTGCTGGTTAGACTTTTAATGAGAAACATGCAAATTTCAAAGAAGCATGATATCTAAGTACAAAATATGCACCTGGATAAAAAGAACTGGAATCTTGACATTCCCAACCATGCCTCGTGTGCTAGATTTTGAATAGAAGTCTTCTATTTCCTCAAAGCCATAAGATACCATAGATATTGCCTTTTCAAAATCACGAACAGATTTTGACACTAAAGCATTTTCCACATCAAACCCCTTTGCTCTTCCTTGAAAAATTTCCTACAAAATTCTTTACAATTTAAGTCTACGTCTCATCACAAGGATAGACCTAAATACTAAACAGTTCATCTGCGCATTTCATATCATGCATAGCATTTCTCTTAAGTTACAAATTTTCTATTCATACGGATGAAGGATGCAATCCATTCGCATTCTTCAAAACAATAAATAAAAAATTAAAAAATAATAATAATAATTCAGAGAAATCATCAACCTTGTTAGATTGCAGAATATCTATCAGTCCACCAGTGAGCTTCTGATCCAATGCCACGTGATAAGGAGAGCACCTCGTGGCCTCCTCTAAGTCAAAAGGATTGTTAATGCACGTGGCGGCAGTGAGAGGTGTACACTCCCCAACTTCAGCCAAATATTTGGTCAACATATTCGCACCGTATCCCCATCCAACACCCATTAGTGTCGTCCATGGCCTTGCCTTGCTGATGAACTGTATAGCTGTGGAGATATCATCGCTGTCAGCAGCTGTAAATAACCTACACAAATGAAGTAGTTAAGAAGCCCTCTGTTTTCAGCTTCTTGTCGCAACAAAAATTCAAAGGAAACCTGAAACACATAACTTTCTTAACCACGAATCTCACAGTAAATCCTTTCTATTCCATTACCATCACGCATTTCCCCATAAGATCACATCAATCATCCAATTATCAGTGCTAATCACACACGGTCCAGCTATAACTAACAATTCATGTTCCTCAATGTTCATTTACTTCTAAAGATGTTATTATCAAGCAAAAATAAACAACAATTAGCACTAGAAGCTTCACACTATACACACCACCAGAAATGAAGCAGTCAAATTCAACATAGAGAAAAAAAAATACCTTGCTGTAGTAATTGGTGAAGCAGCACATCCTCTAGGATTCATAACGACAGGGAAAAAGCCGCGCTTAAGAGCATCAACGACAAAAAACCTAACATCGTCTTCCGAACTGCCTTTGGCAGTGCCAGGAACAAGCAACAAAGTAGTATCCAATCCATGTTCTTCTTCCAACTCCAAATCCGCCGGCCAATCAAGCGAAATAACACCACCATCCTCCGTATTAACACACACTCTTTGAAACTCCAATTTCAATCCCTCACTACTCTCTCTCACCACCCCAATTTTCCCGCTATTTAACCTAACAAAATGCCTGTCCTCTTTAACTAACTTATCGTTCACGTTTTCTATAAACTCGCTCCCTTCGAACGATATTGAAGGGCAGCGTAAAATTACAAAACGGTTAAACGGCGTCGGGCTAGAAAAAAGAATCCACTCGCCGATGTTTGAGGATTTTGAAAATTTGTCTGATTGAGAGAGATAGAGAGTTAAGCCTGAAGCCAGGCCTAAAGCAGGAGCCAAGATATCGAGAGTGTTTGGTGACGGGAATTGTGATAGGAGGTTCTTGAAAGGTTCTAGGAAGTTGCTGCTGCTGCTGCATGGTTTAAGACGGCGTCGTTTGTAAGAACGGAATTGGTAAGGGTTTTTAGGGGAGAAAAAGAGGTGTGGATTTAGGAGCTGCGGTTTAAGGTGGTGGAGATTGGTGTTCATTAAGGAGGGAGGAGAAGTTTCCAATTTTGGATAAGGAAAGAGGTGGTAGAAAGTGCAGAAAGGATCAGGAGGAGGAAGAGGAGCTTCTTGTTCTTGTATTCGTATTTGAAAAGAAGTGAAAGGTGACTGGATATGAGGCCATTTGCAATTTTTTATTTTTTTTGTTAAAAAAACACCTTTCTAACTATATAAAAATTAATTTAATATATATATATATATATTATATATATATATATATATATATATATATAAAATTTGTGTTTTTATTGGGATTGGAGATGGAACAAAATTTCAGACTGCCAATTAATAATTAAATCCTGCGGCTAGATTCGATCAGTTTTTTTTATTGGGCTGTATAGTTATTTTACCTTCAAATGTTATTTGGGCCTGAAGGTAGGCAGCCCAAATGGAGCCTATAAAATCTGTGCCCGCTCTATGTTGGTGTTGCATGACCAAAAAGGAGTTTTGATTAGCGTAGTTGATTTATGGATGAGTTTCAAAAGCCATTTTATTTAAAAAAAAAGAAGGAGCATGTGATGTGAGTTTTCAACAATGATGATGTTTGAACTTTGAAATTAACAGTTAATTATGTGATTATTCTACTTGTATTTAATTAAAAAGATAATAAATGTAATTCATTGAGAAATCTAATTTTAACAAATCTAAAACTTCAACTTAAATTTTTTTAATTAACTCAGGTTATCATACCTGAATGTAACATGTTAAAGGAGAAGCCCAGAATGCATGAGTTTATACGTGGTAGCTTGAACTCATGTTATATTTGTTACTTAGCATATAATGGGTTTTAACTGCCACGCTCGAGTCTAATATGTTTGGGTCTAGGGAGTATAATTGGGCTTATTCTACACCTCTAATGAGCTAAGATGATTTGCTTGAGCCCAATACTCTCTTAAAAAGTTTTTCAAGATCTCATGTGGGTCCTTCATATTTTATACTGATTCAATACATATTATTTTGAATAATACAACTCAAAATATCATAAGGATATAACGACTCTTCAGTCCTTTCTTTACATAAAAAGACAAGATTCATGAGCTATAAATACTATATGAATCCTTCAAGCTCCAGGTTCACAAATCTTTTCATTGTTAACATTTTTAGCATTTATATTTTCAAAGCCTATCTCTTTAAAATGTCATTACACTTTCTTTCTCTACAAAGATACTAACTTAAGCACTCGAAAGTCCCCACATCCATCAAAGAGAACCTTTGCAGGTAACAACTACCAACCACCTTAGCTTACCAGGCCCCATTAGTTACCAACTACCAATCACTTGAGATTTCTATATCAAGCTACTAGACACTTTGGCTAGGAAGAATAAACTAAATTACTTGATTTAAAAGATTTACCAATTATCCAATAAATAGGCCTTCTTCTTAAACTACTTGGATGTTTTTGGAATATCATCACTTAGTCATTATTTATTGAACATGAAAAGCCATGATGCATCAGGGAGTTGGGACATGAAAGGATGGTGAACCTATAGCAATGGTATTCCTGAGAAAATATTAGTTCAAAAATTATGAGTGGTAGCCAATTTTCTAACGGGATATGATATGTTGAGAATTAAAAGAATTGCATGTTCAAAGATAAGAAGTCGAATAAACCATAAATGCACTTTTCCTTTAAGCAATTTTAGAGAGTCTTAACTAGATTAAAATTAAAGTAAAACAACAGATAAAGGAAATAAGAAATAAATTATGTACACTCATAATTTATTGTGAATTCACACATAAAATTACTATTTTTCCCTCGATAATTAAAATCATATAATGGTTTTTTAACCTTTTATTTGCAAAATATAATATCTAAAATACTTTTCAAAACCAAATCAAATTTTCTTAACTGTTTAGCCAGGGGAATTTTTGGTTTTTGTTTTTAATCTTTCTTAGTGTAATGTGGTTACTATGGTATCTTTAAAAGCAAAAAATCTATAGCTTAGGTTTAAGGGCTTTTTGGTCTTTTTTCATTAATATCACGTGGGGGTTAGGGGCATTTAGGCCTTTTGATAAACTAAAAAGAAAAAAGAAAAGTTAATGGTGTATGCAGCACACGAGCAATAATGTGGGAAACGCTTGCACTTTTTAAGCGACATGTAGGGCATTTCCTGGTGGTCAGAAAAGGAAGACAGTGCACGTAGAGGTGCACATATGAGTCTTTTCATGGTGGTTAGGTGGCAGTTGATTTTTCTCTCCTCCTTCTTTTCTCTCTTTCCTCTAAAAAATATGCTAGCCTAGCTAAAATTAAAAGTTGTCCTCCAATTCTTTCTTATTTTAATCGTGGTCTTTATTTTTTTTATTGTTATTTTTTTGTTATAAATCTTTTTTTCCTTCAATTTTATCCCATAACATTTTGTCATATATGAGATTTATATCATATTTGGTCCTTATTTGTTTGATTGTTATTTTTTTTTCAACTTCATCATTTATCATTTGATTTGATTTAATTTTGATGTTAGATGCGACTTTAATTTTTTTTTGTCTTTTTTTTTGAAATTATATATATTTTTTAATTTTATTTTTTAGTATTTGATTTGTTTAGAATTGGGTTTCGTTAAGTTTTTTCGGTGCGATGATCCTAATCTCATGACTTGAATTATAGGTATACAATTTTAACCTGGATCGATATTAGTCTTCTTTATGTCTTTTTTTTATTGATTTTTTTTTAGATTTCATCATTAAACATTAAGTTTATTAAAGATTAAGAATTTTTATTTATTTCATTTTACTTTCTATAATGATAACTCAACCTCGCAATCTTGGTTTGCCATGCTAACTAGATTGGCTCAAGGCTTTTACATCATTGTTTTTTGTTTTTATATCAAAATATATATATATATATATATTTATATTTTCACCTTTCAATATTAGATTGTTGAGGATTGAGCTTTGTTACTTTTTTTGATACGGTCATCCCTGTCTCATGACCTAGATCACGACTATGAGATGTTAGCTTAGGTTGACATCAATCTTTTTTTTTTAATCTTGTTTTAAACCTATCTTCTTCCTATTCTTCTTTTTTTTTTTTTTAAATTTTAACCTTCAACCTTGAATCTATTAAATATTTAGTTTATTTATTTTTCATCTATATGTTTTATGTGAAGATGTCTTGGCCTTAAGATCCAGGTCACAAGTTTTTCATGTGACATAATCAAAAGATTGATGTCTTCTCTCAAGTGTAGGAGTGTTGAAGTAATAAATAACTCGGCAAGACCGGGATCAAATCACAAGGAGGTTAACTATATAAATTATAAATAACAACAACAACAAGAAGTTAAAGAGGACTTTGAGATATAAGGTTAATGTGAGGATTAAATAATGATAAAAAAATATCAAGGTTAGAGAATTCACTAATGATATTAAAAATAAATGTAATATAAACTCTTTTTATTACTCAACTGGAAACCACACGCAAAGAAAATTCCAATTGAATGATTTTTCAATAATAGCTCATTATAAATTGTTAACATGATCATTTTAATTATTTTATTTAAGTAACACCAAACTTTTAAATATTATCAAGAATTCATGATGCTAACTTATGTTAACAACAAATGAAGTTCTTTTCATATCACATGTATAGGTTATACCATATGGTTGGCTATAAAAGTGCTAAGCATTTGTTGTACCAAGTGTTATACAACATAAATCTAGATTAACCATTTAACAAGCAAGGTATTAAGAATTAATAAGATAAAAATGATAAGACATGTTAATAGCAAGTTGTTTAAGATATAAGCATTGAAGTCCACATTGAGCTTATATTATACTTATCCTAATACCATTAGTGAAATCTTTTCACCTTAACAAAATAAACTTAGCTAAATATAATGAAGAAGATAAACATAAATAAACAAGAGGAGAACATAATTATATAAGTATAGTAAAGGAAATAAAAAGCATAAACAAGAGATTAAGGAAAATATAACATGGAATAAAACTTGAACATTAAACTACGAAGAAAGAAAGTAAGTAAGGAAATGATCTCGATCTGAAAACCAAGATGTCTAAATATATGGCAAATGCCTCCTTTTATAGGCTAAAATTTAAAAATATTAATTTTACGATTAATTATTGAGTGGGTGATTACCTTTTGACTTGGTGATAACCTTTATCTTTTTATTTGAACAAAATGTCATTGCTAACATTAGAGTCTAAACAAATAGTCTTCATGAAAGTTCTGACCATTTGTTTGAGCTTTCCAATAAAAAAAATTAGGTCATTTGAACTTTTAGAACTTAAGATATGAGTTGAATACTGAACAATGTCTAGGCTGCAGGACAGATTTTGACTTCTTTATTATTGCTAAGATTTGGATTTTCAAATGGCAGAATTAAGTCTTGAACTCTCATGAATTTTTAGGCCTATGTCTTAACTTTCTAACCATATAAATCAAATTGAAATTTAAGATCAACAGCTCCAGATATGACCCAATGACTGAATAGTGTTTCAGTTTGAATTGAATCAATATCTCTTTTCTAATCTTAACCTTTTCTTTGTCTTTTCACTTTCAATAGTTAATCACATCAATCAATCATTTGAATTGTGAGATATACCTGTATTTAAAATGAGCATTTATCATAAATTAAAGCTATCTTATATTATCATATTTATTATTATAAAACATGCTTTAGTTATGAAATTTAATGATACTTTAAGTGTAACATGATGATATAAAACCTTAATAAAAATACATTGTTAAGTACTAGTCATACCCCCCAACCAGTTTATTACTAGTCTCTAGTAATCAAAACATTAAAACCATTTGCGACATTCAAAAGTAAGACATTCATCATTCAACTTCCATTAATCTATTTAAATAAATAAACTTTCATTAGATTTATTTATCAGCTTCATACTTCTTAAACAAAATATTAATAAACCTTTCTTTTATGCTCAATATATCAACACATAATTATGAGGCTTTGCCTGGATGAAAACATAATTTTGTTTTAATGTTTTTCTAAGGTTAACTTTCTTGGGTTGAGATTTATTATCTTTTTTTTTCCTTCTTTTTTTCACACACACACACACACACACACACATAACTTAAAACATAATGCATCTTTAATTTATGTAACGAGTTTTAAGCTAATGACTCCAAAACTAGTTGATCTTAGGGCATTAAGTGTTAAGACACCCGTACGAGTTTAGTAACTTGGGTTGCAGATACTGATACATAGATAGCGCAATATTTGATTCCCTTAAGCTTTTCTCCTCAACCCATGTAACAAGCATTAAGCCAATAGCTTCGAAGTCAGTTGATTTTAGGGTATTAGGTGTTAAAACACCTCTTTGAGCTTAATTGTTTAGGTTAGGGAGGCTATGAAACCAAACTTATCTATATTTTTACTATCATCAATATTATCATTTTTTTTTTGCAAATTATATACTATCCCTTTCTCTTAGTTGTTATCTTTTACAAAATAATATAAATAATGTAATAATCCAATGTGCAATCCACAATTATATGTTAAAGTGTATATGTCAAAATAAAGGTTTAAAAATACTTGTTAAATGAGTATATAAGCAGAATCAATTGATAATAATGTAAGAGTTTATAAACCTAAATATTTGAATAGAAATTTTGATAGACCTTGTTAAGAATGTTTACTAAAATACATCTCAAGAGTCATTTTAACAAAATAACTCCTTTACTCTCTTATCCTAGTAACAACAATTTTGTAAATGGTTTATGAAATAGAAAATACATTTAGTTTTTTTTTTTAATATCAACTACTACCCTTTCTTCTTAACCAAAACGAGACATTGTCCTCAACGTCCTAAGGTAAAAAGATAAAGTATAGAAGACATCACCTGAAACAACAAACACTAACAAACCTGAAACACACTTAAAAAAAATAACAAAACAAAATAATATGCTATTAATAAAACCAAAAGACACAAGGTTTCATAAATGATGGCTTAAATCCAATTTAAACTTTTTATGGCTTTCCATAGTTGACCAATTTATGTGAATCATGGAGGGATCAATTACAGGGATGAAATATTGTAGTTGGTCAATCAATTATTAAACAGTAGCAACAAAAATTATGATTTGTCGTGCCGAAGATGTTAGAAATTTCTGTTCCATAGCATTATCAAGGAAAGACAACAAATTATTATGAAAACCATTTAAATATATTTATGCATCATGTAGATTTTAGGTCACCAATCATTAAATTTAATAATATAAAAACTTAAGATATTCATGTAACACAACAATCATATATAGAACAATTAGCAATACATTTTAAACACAAATTCTTATGATAATTTAAGATCCAAGAATACTTACCTTTTATAATTGAAAATTAAGCTTGTTATAAATTTAGAAAAGAAAAAAGATATAAAAAGATAATTCTAAAATAATAGAATCTACCCTTCTCTTATTTATACTCTTAACATGATCCTCTTTTTTTTTTAGAGGTTAGGATTGATTATATATGGAGTTGAGGTGGCAGAGAAGTTTTCTAATTACTAACTAATTCCTAATCAAATTACTTTAAGATTTTCTTATACTAATCTGATTCTAATAACTTATGCATTGACTTTGAACTTCTAAAGAGATTTCCTGGTCATATAGGACTCTTTCTACATCATTAATGAGTTGTCATGCAATCATCTCATATGAAAAGATAGATTGGACTTGCGCTAGTTTGCTAGAAGATATTGACACGACTAAAAGATTGATGTCTTCTCCCAAGTGCAGGAGTGTCGAAGTAATAAATAACCCGACAAGACCGGGGTCGAACCACAGGGAGGTGAATTGTACAAATTAAAAGTCCATATTAAGTTTACATTATACTTATTCTTACACCATTAGTGTAACCTTTTCACCTTGACATAATTAACTTAGCTAGACATAATGAAAGAAAGCAAAATAGATAAACAAAATAAGAACATAAAAGTTAACTAAGTAAAGGAAAGGAAATGAAAGGCATAAACTTAATATTAATGAAAACAAAGCATAAAAAATACAAAGAGAGAAAGGAAGAGCATGATCTTGATCTGAACACCAAGATGCCTAAATGCATGGCAAATGCCTCCTTTTATAGGCCAAAATTGGAAACTATTGATTTGATGACTAATTGATAAGTGGGTGACCAACTTTTGACTTGGTGACAATCCTTATCTTCTCTTGTCTGCCCAAAACGTCATTGATAACGTCAAAATTGGAGCCAGTTGCAAACATGAAAGTTGTAGGCAATTGTCTCAGCTTTCTTGTGTAAAAAATTCAGCTCATTTGGACTTCTAGAACTCTAGATATGGCCAAAATACCGAACAGTGCTCGGGCTGGAAGACAGATTCGGGCTTCTTTGTTGTTGCTACAATTTGGACTTGATAATGGCCTTTTTAGATCTTGGGCTCCATATGAAAGTTGTAGGCCTATGTCTTACCTTTCTATCCATATAAATTGGACCTAAATCTGAGATCTGTAGCTCCAGATATGGCCCAATTACCGAACAGTGTTCCGGTTTGGATTGCACTGACATCTCTTTTCTAAGTTTGGTCATCTCTTTATCCTTGCAATTTAAGTTCTTCAAGTCATCAATCAATCCTTTCATTTATGTGATAGGCCTGCATTAAAAATAGATATTTACCACAAATTATAGGTATCTTATCTTATTAGATACATTATTATAAAACATATTTTAGTTAAGGAGTTATTGATACTTCAAGTGCAAAATGATGATATAAAACCATGATAAAAATGCATTTTTAAGTACTAATCAGATATCTAACTTAACTTTAAACATACCATTTTCTTTTATATGAACAAGTTTATAAGCCTACCAAATATACACAGAAAACTTAAGATGTTTAGTTCTAACCCTACTTGAATCATAGTGAAATTCCACTTATAGCTTCAAATATGGACCAAATAGTATATGGTGGTCCAATCTATCACATTTCTCTAACCTATCCTAATCCCACTATGATTTCTTTTGAAGTTCTATTAGTAATGCGATTAAGAATTAAACTTTTCAGGTATAATTATTCATTTAAATGTTCTCTTTCTACTTCTTTAGTTGAAATTATGCTAAAAATGTTTTCTTTAGCTCATTTTTATATTCTTGTATCTTTATAGTATTATTAAAAATAAAACAAATTGACTAAGCTATTGTAAAATATAAAACATGTTTAAAAAATTAAGAATAAAGTACTAAAATGATAGGAATAATATGAGTGTATCAATGAACCTCCATACCCTGTTTTTTAAAACAAAATGCATTCTTATTGACTTAAAAATGCAAAATTAAATCAAATAGAAAATTTTTTTGAGTTTCACTCTACGTTATTTTATATCATTTAAGGTAAAAACCTTTTTTTTTTTTTTAAATTCCACTCTCAAAAGACAAATTAATGGACACTAAAATTAAAGGTATTAATGTTTTAGTCACTCAAAAACTTTCTCTCTTCTAAAAATCTTTCAAAGACTTTATCTATCCTATTTCAAGTTAAAATGAGTGAAACATGAAACAAATTAACTTTGGAATTAAATTAGCATTCCAAAATCATAAAGCACCAAATTTAAAATAAAATAAAATTTAGAGATTAAAATTTCCACTCCTTGTGTTAGTAAACATGAAAAAAGGTTGTATTTTCATCCAAATATTGATTTTGATCCTGGTTTTTTTAATTTTATTTTTTCTAATAATTCAACATTGAAACAATGTCAAACAACTAAGAAATGTGATGAAGGCAATCCAAAGAGAAAGAAAAAAGTATACGATGAAAACAAAGGGACTTTTGAGAACTAAATTGAAAGAATTTGAATAGTATCAAACAGCCGAGGATAGGGATTTATATACTTAACAGTGTAACGAATTGTATTTTATGAAAAACCTTGATTTCTGTTTTTTTTTTAATTTTTTCCTGGATAGAAAAAAATCTTGAACTTTCTCAATCAAACTTATAATCAGTGATGTTGAAAGCGAGAGCAGAAAGTGAGAGCCGTAACATCAACCACAAAAATGAAGCCAGCTTAAAAAAAAAAGAAATTTGTAGATATCATGCAATATGTTATTTTGTTGTTAACTTTAAAAAATGTTTTTTTACATATATATTTAAAGAATTTGTGAAAAAAATAAGAATTAATGGCTGAAATTTTGTTGGAAATCAAATTGAATCTTTTATATATTTTCTGAAAATAATGTTTTTTAAGAAAAAAATTCTATATAATAAATGGGCAGCAGTATACTAAGGATTTTTCTTTCTTGGATTTAAATGGGCTTTCATTCTTTTTTATTTTCATTTCACTCAATTTTATAATTCTTTTTTTTATTTCATAGTCTTTTAATTAATAAATATGTAATTATAAATTAAGAAAAGACAGAATTGGTGGCACTTGCCATTTTCAATTTTTTCCATTTAGCTTTCTTATTTTTGTATTTAATGTTTAAATATTTTTAATGATTTTCACAAATGTAAGAAAAATATCTTCTAATTTTAATAATCTAATAATTTCATTAGTGTTGGAGATACTAAGAGTATGACGGTGAAACATTATAAGATTTGAATTAATAAATTTTAAAGATAAGGAACATCATGAAGAAATTCAATATACAAAGACCTCCTGAGCTTCTTAAGCCGCTCGTAGCCTCATCAACAAAGTAGATTATTTGTAATTTATTACAACAAAATAAACTACGAGAGCTCATTAATTAACCGTGCCTTATGAGAAGAATTATAGTGGATTCGTACAATAATTCATTGTTTTTCAGTTTTTTTTCTCCTTTTTATTTGGTTCTTAAATATATAGGATTGAGTTTGGTAATTTATTTTATATACTTTTATATAGGGATTTTGCATTTTTTAGGAAAATAAAGTGTCACTAAGTTGACACATACTTTGATAAAGTTTGATAAAATATAATTTCATTAATTTACAATAATTAGAGCTGCAGGGGATGAATTTGAAGCTTAAAATATATCCACACTTTTTTTATGCTAAAATTAGGGATTAATTTGCAAAGTTAGAGGAAGAGTTTATGTCTTTTTTTAGTCACTCATTTTTTTTTTAATTTGATCCTTTCACATTACTTTTATTTGTGATTTGATTTGATATTTTGTTTATTTGCTTAAATATGAGGTTTTCACAAAATTAAGGGAAAATTATAGCCCTTTGCTTATGTTTGATGTAAAATAAGTAAGGCTAAATGGATCAAAAGTGAACCTCATATAAATATGATACAAATATGATGGGCTAGGGTGGATAGGCCAAACAACTTGTCTTGCGCGTGAATCACATGCGCTAGCTTGTGGAGGCAAGTAGCCATGTTATTTTGGTGTATGTGCCTCTCTGCGTTGATAGAACACTACCATATGTAATTGCATTCGAAGAGGTGTGGCGAGCTTTTGCCAGTGGTGCGACGTGTGTCATGGTTGGTGACCCTTTCTTCTTCTTTTTTTTTGGTTTTTTTCTTCATTCTCCCCTTATTTTCTCTCTTCTCTCATCGGGATCCACACTGATATGCAAAAAAACATAAAATTGTGTCCTATCATTTTGTTTTTGTTTCAAAGTTGATTCTTATTATTTTAACGGCAAGGTTTTTTTGCTTTAGGTACTTTCTAATTTTTATTTTATTTTATTTTTTGATATTGGATTGGTTAGGAACTAGACCTCTTTTTTTTTTTAACAAGGTGATCTCGGTCTTATGACTTGCGTCACAAGTTTAAAAGGTTAACTCAAGTTGACATTGGTCTTTTTTATATCATATTTTCATAATGATTTTCCTTTTTAGTTTCATGCTATAACATTAAATTTATTGGAAAATGAGATTGTGGTTTTCTTTGCTTTCCCTTCTATAAGATTATCCCTATCTCATGACCTAGATGGTTAGCATGTTAATTGAGGAAGGCTCAAATATTTTTTTTAGGGTTTTTTTAAGAACAATTTTTTTTTTGGTTTTGTACGTCGACATTAGGTTGATGTGAAAATTGGGCTTCATAATTTTTTCTATTTTTCCTTCTATCAAATTATATGTTATTATGATCTGACTCCTAGATTTGACAAACTTGTTTGGGCTTTTTTATTAATTGATTTTTTTTTCAATTTTATTCTTCTACATTTGGATTGCTGGGAATAGAGAATATATTTTTTTTATTTGTTTTCTTTGTATTTATCCCAGTCTTATAACTTGGTTACATGTTTAACATACTAACTCAGATTGATTCAAGTAATTTCTGTTCTCTTTTATTTTTTTTTAATTATATCATTGTTGGATTATATAAGAATTAAATTTTATAATTATTTTTTGGAAAACATTCTTTTCATTCCGGTCATTATAATTCATGTTTTTTTTTTAAATTAATCCATTTTCACTGTTTTTATATCTTTTAATTAGATCATTAAATAAAACTTGTCTATTAGATCCATTTCGTTCTATAACTTTAGTCACGTATTGTTCTCATTTCTTTTAAACACGCTAATAGCACTTGGACATAATTTCTGCATGACACGGGCCACGGGCCACCCAAGACCAAACTCAATATACCACCTGCAAAGGATTGTGACAGAGACAACATTAAAAACGAAAAAGAAAGAAAATAAATAAACATTCCTTCATTTACTTGCCGCTCTTCTTAACTTTGCCGACAATCGACAATACAGGGGATTGCCGCTCTTCTTAACTTTGCCGACAATACAGGGGCTCCCAGACCATTCCTTAGTATGTGTTCCTCAATCTGTAGAAGATAATTAAAAAGATGCAAAGGGCTTCCATATTAAGTACTCAAAATAACAGTTTAGTGGTCTAATGTGGCAGCTCATCCACATGGAGAATGTTGAAAAATTCTGCAAAATAGGACTAGGACACTCTCCTACCTCCTTGTATATGCAAGAACCCTTCATAAATTTTAAATCTGTTGAATTGAGAGCACTATTTCATGATTGGAGCAATTAGTAGTGCTATGATGTGGATAAATCAGATAAGTAGCACAGAGCACATGACCCTAAACTTGGATAAGCATACAGAGATCTGGACCATAATCTTCCAGGCACATGCTACTACACCTGATTTTGACCCACAGGACAAAAAAAGACACATCTACTATGGTCTTGTCTAAACTATTGTATGGCTGTTCTTCTGAGACGCCGATTTATAATAAAAAAGCAAATCATAATCAGAAAAAGATCGGACAGCAAATGGATCTTGCTGATTCAGCTAAAGGTTACAAGTCCTGCAAATGATAGACTTGTGCCCCGTTGGAGAATCAACTTGCATTATCCTCCAAAATAATCTTCTGTTCATTGATTTTGACAAAACCCTGATATTAATATTTGATATTCTTGTTGTAATTGTGCTTTTTGAAATAATATTTTTTTAAATTATATTTAATATCAATACATCAAAATAATTAAAAAATATAAAATTTTTAAAAATACTTTTAAAACATAGAAATTAACGGACTCTAATTCATGCAGCCATCACTTTCTCGCATTTCTCTTCAAACATTACATTGATATTGTTTTAATAAAGACATGAAGGAATCTTAAACGCATTCTCTCTCGCCCACATAAATTTTCTTCTTAATTTGATCTTTCATTAAGCAGAGAGGCGTTATTCATTGAAGCTTTTGTAGCTAATCAATAATTACAAGATTGACAACATAATATATAAATGATATGACAATGTCATCTTGTTAATTTCAGACTTGCATAGCGTTTGACGCAGTGTATAGTAAAATAAAGAATTAGAATTTCTCAAGTCATAATCTTGCAACTCTAAATGGTAGAGAAGACTTTGTTTTAATATATTCTCAAACTCAATAAATCTTAAAACTGCTCTAATTGAGGCCAATAATACCTTTCACTAACAACAATAGTGCGCCTCCTTAATGCAAATCTCAAATTACATTTTCTCATAATAAAGAACAAGAAATGCAATGTCAATTGCCTCGTATGAGAAGCTCATTATAAATATAAAAATCATCAATGGATAGCTTCTGACACCTCTCATAACTTGCTAAAATACTCTCCATCCTCGTACAATTCTTTAAGACAACTAAACTCAATAACACCATATCTCAAAATAACTAACAAGGCCTCCCTCCTACTCAAAGCATCAATAACCCTATTCTAGACTCATATTTTATGTATGATTTTAATTGGGAACTACATTAGGAAAATATCTTTTTTGTATGCATATTATTTCTGATTCTATTCTATGTAAAAATTCCAATGCCGCATGATCATAATACAACATGTATTATTTCCCTATTAGATAATGCTTTCATTTCTTTAGAATTCTAAAAACAACATAAAATTTCTTATCATATGTAGACCACTTTAATCTATAATTACTTAATTTCTCACTAAAGGTACCATAAGTCTTTTTATTTAAGAAAATACATCTCTAATACCTATACTACACGCATCATAAAACAACATAAAATTTCTTATCATATGTAAACCACTTTAATCTAGAATCACTTAATTTCTCATTAAAAAATACCATAAGTATTTTTATTTAAGAAAATACATCTTTAATACCTATACTACACACATCACATTTGATCTCAAATAGTTTATCAAAATTTAAAAGTGATAATATTGAAGCAATACTGAAATTTTCTTTAATCATCACAAAGTTACTTTTTACCTCTTTTTCCTAATCAAACTTCAATTTCTTTATGTATTTAGTAATTAGTACAACTATCTTACTAGAAATTAAAATGTCATTAAAATGAAAAACTATGAATTTATTGATAAAGAGAAGTAGAACTTAATTTATCAATCATATAAAAACTATTATCTTGTTAGATAATTCTAAAAAATAGCCAGCCATTCATATAACCTTTTTTTTTTTTTTTTATCTTAAGAGTTGTCTTTCATCTATCTCTAATTCAAATCAAAATATGATGATATCTACTACATATCTCAATCTTTATAAATAATGTTATCTTATATAACTAATCTAACATGTCACTAATTAAGGGATTTGAGATTTGTATCCTGCTATTATCTTATTGATAGCTCGACTACATATGTTAACTATCATTCATTTTAGGGTCAATAAATTTGATATTGTATATCACTCATGTACACGTGGTATTGCAGCATCAGGATCAAGGAGTTGCCACCTAATTGTTTGGTTCAACTTGTTAAATAATTCTAAAAGATAGTCAGCCATTCATACAACCTTTATTCTAAAAGATAGTCAGCCATTCATACACCTTTTTTTTTTTATATAATCTTAAGAGTTGTCTTCCATTTATCTTTAATTCAAATCAAAATATGATGGTATCTAGTACATATCTCAATCTTTATAAATAATGTTATCTTATATAACTAATCTAACATGTCACTAATTGAGGGATTTGAGATTTGTATCCTGCTATTATCTTATTGATAACTCGACTATATATATTAATATCATTCATTTTAGGGTCAATAAATTTGATGTTGTATGTTGCTCATGTGCGCGTGGCATTGCAGCATCAGGATCAAGGAGTTGCCACCTAATTGTTTGGTTCAAAGTCACTAGGAGACCTAGATGGACTGGTCTTATTTGAAATTCTAGAGTAAGAGACTAGTTGTGACTAAGGAAGATATTAGTGCCCTTAACATACCTTACATGAGGTAAACTGTATTGTGCGGTCTGGATATGGTTTAAAGGTGTTGATAGATTCCTAACCAGTGATTTGTCCATGACTCAAAACAAAAATTTACGCTCATGAATAAATCTAGTATTTCAAATTTCTTATAGGCTTATATGCCTAGTTAAATTCTTATAAGAAGAATCCATATAAGTGTTGTGATATAGTTCAGTTATCCTTAAAGGTGAAAATGTCTTCCACAACTCATATATTGTGATGAAAAGAACACTCCTAATTAAAATTAGTGAATATCCAAAGTAATTCTTAGAATTTTCTAGTTAACTCCTAGTATTTAAATACCAACCTACTGGTAAGTTCAACATTTATACCAAAATGTAGATCATTAATTTTTAGAAATTAAAATTTTTAGGGTTATTGAAATATTGGTTAAATCCTTAAGGAATTTTACAAAATTATTGTAAATTACAAAAAAATGAAAAAAACACAATTTTTCTAAAACAATGCTAAAAACATCTTTCCTCTCATTTGTATAAATAAAATGCAGTTTTTGTAAGGATTGGGCCATGTATAACAAATAAAAATCATGCAAGGATCCATAATCTAGCATCCATTCACTTCGATTATCAAATAATCAATATAATTTTGTCAGAACATGTTTTGGTTCAAAACAAAAACCCTAGGATAAAAAACTCTAGAAACTTGTTATTGATGCAAATAAACCCTAGATTGTTTACTAGTCAAGTTGCATGAATGGTTTAGTGCAAAGAATTAGACCAAAAATAGATTAAATCATAAAGCTAAGGTAATGTTCTTACCAAAAACATGAACAAATCGAACCAAGAAACCCAAAAATTCCCAGCCTACTATTAAACCTAAAACTAGCCTCTTAGGTTTATGAAATATGCTGTTTTTGGTCTTCACAAACCACATTTCTAATACGAAGCATAGTTAAGTCCAAAAATCTAATAAATAATATCAAATCATCAATAACATGCATGAAGTTTCAAAGTTCAAAACTACAAAACCTAAACAACACACATATTCATACTATTTGAATTGAAAACCTTACATTTTTAACATTTACATGCCAAAACATACTTGTATAAATCATGAACTTGCACTAAAAGATAAAAAATTAATCAACATGCTTCCAAAATATTTAACCCACAAACAAAAACAACTTATTATTTTATTACAAAATAGATTCAAATACCAATCAAAATATCTCATCAATATGCTATTGGGCTAAAAATACAGAATCAAACAAGCATCAAAACCAAGAATCATACCTTTAATGTAAGCCTCTTTAACACATTATTGACCAAAATTAAACAAACTATCATAAAAAAACTTAAGCAATCTAGAACATGCTTTTAACAATAATAAAAACAAAACAAACTTTACCAAAAAACATCAGATTATCCCAGCACCAAAATTAAACTAAAAAAAATATAAGATAAGCTTATACAACATTAAAAGAGGTTCAAACATTAAAAAAACATAAATAGGTAGGCTGATTAGTACTTAAAAGTGTATTTTTATGATGGTTTTATATCATTATTTTACACTTGAAGTATCAATAATTCCTTAGCTAGAGTATGTTTTATAATAACATATCTAATAATATAAGATACCTTTAATTTATGGTAAATGTTCATCTTAAATACAAGCCTATCATATAAATCAATGGATTGATTGATGAGTTTAACTACTAAAATTGAGAAGACAAAGAGAGGGTTAAGATTAGAAAAGAGATGTTGGTTCAGTCCAAACTGGAACACCATTCGGTTATTGGATCATAACTAGAGATGTAAAATGTAAGACATAGACCTATAACTTTCACCGCATGCCCAAGATCTACCTGCTTTAAGATTTTCATGGTTTCAAACTAAGACATAGGCCTAAACTTTCATGGGAGTCCAAGATTGAAAAAGGCGGTTTTCAAGCTTAAATTGTAACAACAATGGAGAAGTTTGAATCTGTCTTGCAGCCTAGACATTGTTCAGTGTTCAACCCATATCTCAAGTTCTAGAAGTCTAAATGCACTAATTTTTTTTGTTAGAAAATTAAACTTTTATGTGTTCAAGTGGTTCCAATTCTAAAGTAATCAATGACTTTTTAGGCAGAAAAAAAAGATAAGGATTGTCACCAAGTCAAGAGTTGGCCACCTACTCATCAATTAG
>NW_011499934.1:209388-209656 GCF_000495115.2 Populus euphratica
ATTTTTGTAATGCTTAAGTTTTGCTTTTATTAATCTCTTGTTTATGCTTTTCATTTCCTTTACCATGCTTATATAATTATGTTCTTATCTTGTTTATCTATGTTTCTCTTCTTTATTATGTTTAGCTAAGTTTATTATGTCAAGGTGAAAATATTTCACTGATGGAGTTAGGATATGTATAATATAAACTTAATATGGACTCAAGGCTTATATCCTAAACAACTTGCTATTAACATGTCTTATTATTTTTATCTTATTAATTCTTAAT
>NW_011499934.1:209739-211520 GCF_000495115.2 Populus euphratica
TAACCTATATTTGTGCAATGAAAGGAACTTGATTTGTTGTTCACATAAGTTATCATCATGAATTCCTGACAACATTTAAAAGTTTGGTATTACTTAAATAAGATAATTAATATGATCATGTTAATAATTTATAATGAGCTATTAATGACAAATCATCCGATTGAAACTTCTTTTGTGTGTGGTTTCTAGTTGAGTAATAAAAAGAATTTATATTACATTTATTTTTAATACCATTAGTGGATCCTCTAACATTGATATTTTTTTTATCATTATTTAATTCTCATATTAATCTTACATTTTAAAATCCTCTTTAACTTATTATTATTATTATTATTATTATTAAATGGTTAACCTCCTAATGGTTCAGCTCCGGTTATTATCGGGTTATTTATTATTTGACACTCATACACTTGGGAGAAGACATTAATCTTTTGATTATGTCGTGGCCATACAAACTCTACCATTGAAATTTTACATGGTTATACCTTCTCAAAGCTTGCCGACTATGGACTATTATTTTCCTTCTCTTCTTTTTTCTTTCATTCCTTCCTTTTCACTATCAAAGCTTGGTAAACACTTTATGTTAAGCTCTTGAACCTTTACACTAAGATTTTTTTGTAGTATGTTTCTCCATATTTTCCTCTTTTTTTTTTTCATTTTTCAGGGGTTATTTATAGGGTTTTGCCTAGGTTCTTGATTGATTCAAACATATATTGAACAAAGTTTAGCCTTTTAATCAAAATAAGAGAGTTTTGGACAAATATTAATAGCTGGAATTCTATCCTTAAATGGTTTTGGGGTGGTGATTTTGTAATAAATTTGCCTAGGTGGTTTTGTTTTGCTTAAAGACAAGGCATGCATCCCTCACCTTTTGATTTTGGATGAAAGATTTGTGACCCTTGATAAGAACGCTCCAGGTATTTTTAAGTGTGAACACAAAAAAAAAGTTGAATGGTTTTTGCACAAATAGGTTTCTTAGTCAAGGTTGACTGAGTTGACAACTTTTAAGGCTTTACTATAGCAACTTCAATGTAAACGTCATCAAAGACCACCTAAACATGGAAGAGGAGAAGTAAACCTATTGATTGGATTTTAATTAGTACTTAAAAGTGCATTTTCTTCAAGGTTTTATATCATTATTTTGTACTTGAAGTATCAATAATTTCATAACTAAAACATATATTATAATAATATATCTAATAATATAAGATACCTTTAATTCGAGTTATATGTTTATTTTAAATGAAAACCTCTCACATAAATAAAATGATTGATTGATGAGTTTAAGAACTGAAATTGAAAGGACAAAGAGATGGCCAAATTTAGAACAAAGATGCTGGTGCAGTCCAAACTAGAACACTGTTTGGTAATTACGTCATATCTGAAGCTGTATATCTCGGATTTAGGTCTACTTTATATGGATAGAAATGTAAGATATAGGCCTACAACTTTTATAGTAGCCCAAGATTTAAAAAGACTATTTTTAAGTCCAAATTATAGCAACAAAAAAAAAGTCTGAATCTGTCTTGTAGCCCAAATATTGTTAAGTTTTTGGCCTATATATGAAGTTTTAGAAGTTCAAATGACCTTAATTTTTTATTTTATGAAAAGCTGAGGCAATTTTCTAGAACTTTCATGTTTTCAAGTGGTTCCTTTTCTAACGTTATCAATGATATTTTGGGCAGACAAAAGAAAATAAAGATTGTTACCAAGTCAAGAGTTGGCCACCTACTTATCAATTAGTCATCAAATTAATAGTTTCTAATTTTGGCCTATAAAAG
>NW_011499934.1:213844-216477 GCF_000495115.2 Populus euphratica
TTGTTGTTTATAATTGTTGTTTATAATTTATACAATTAACCTCCCTGTAGTTCAACCCCGGTCTCGGGTTATTTATTACTTCAACACTCCTACACTTAAGAGAAAACATCAATATTTTAGTCATGTTAGATCTATTATTACTCAATTTAGAGTTTTGTAACTCCATATTCATTCGTTTGAAGGTGTCAACTCGATTAGCTGAGAATCTGAAAATGCAGTGATTGCTAAATAGGGATAAGATATTGTTGAGTTCATTGAAGAAAATAAGATGTAAATGTTTGATGGGAGTAACTGAATGGTGGTGGTTATAACTAAGATGTAGTTGAAGATACCACATTTACTTGAAAATGTCTACTTAATCAGCCAAAACTACTAAGAAGAAGCTAAATGATGGTTGAACGATGTGTCATCTAGGTTAAACCTTAAAAATTAAGATTTTGAATTTGGAATTTAACAAATTTCACTTTAGTCCCTATTTTTCCAATTAATTTTAATTACACCCATAATGGCCCCTCAAACGTTTAATTTCATGTAATTTCTCCTTTACCAAATTCAATCATCAACCCTAAAGTTTAGCTTCATTTTCATCTTGATCCCTAGTTTTCTATTAGTGCACTTGGACCCTTAACTAACCGTCAAACTTTCAATTTCCTTTAATTTGACCATTGATTTGGTCAATTCTAGCTCCTACAATTATATGTTTTTTGCAATTTAATCAGTAGTTTTGAATTTCTTCAATGAAGTCTATAATTACCCATTAGATATTCTTACAATTAAGCCCCAAATTTGTATAATTAAACCTCCTAAAAAACCTATTAAGTCCCTAAACTTTACTTTATTCTAATTATCATCTAAATTGACTCCAAAAACTAATTTTCCTTACAATAAAGTCCTTAATAAGATTAATTAAACATTTTAAAATTCTCATTGACTCCTTACCTATCCAAATTTATATATTTTTACCCAAAATAAAAATATTTTCACTAATGTGGCTTATTAGTACTTAAAAGTGTATTTTTATCAAAGTTTTATATTATTATTTTGCATTTGAAGTATCAATAATTCTTTTACTAGAGCATGTTTTATAATAACAAGTCTTATCATATAAGATATATTTAATTTATGGTAAATATTTATTTTAAATGCAGGCCTATTATACAAATCAAAGGATTGATTGATGCGATTAACTATTAAAAGTGAAAGGACAAAGAAAAGATTAAGCTTAGAAAATAGATGGTCGTTCAGTCCAAACTGGAACACTGTTTAGTAATTGGATCATATCTGAAGCTGTAGTTATTCGATTTTAGTTTGTTTTATATAGCTAGAAAGCTAAAACATATGCCTAAAATATTCATGAGAGTCCAAGACTCAATTCTGCCAATCGGAAGTCCAAATCTTAGCATCAAAAGAGATGTCTAAATCTACCCTGTAGCTCAGACACTGTTCAGTATTTAGCCTAGTAGCCCAGACACTGTTCAGTATTTAGCCTATATGTCAAGTTCTAAAAGTCCAAATGCATTGATTTTTTTTTGTTGGAAAGCTTATATAATTTTTCAGAACTTGCATAAAGACTATATATATATTTAAATTTTGATGTTAGCAATGATATTTTTAGCAAACAAGAATATAATGATTGTTATAAAGTCAAAAGTTGGTCATCCACTCAACAATTAGTTATCAAATCAATAGTTCCTAATTTTGGCCTGTAAAAGGAGTTATTTGCCATGCATTTAGACATCTTGGTCTCCAGATCAAGATCATTTCCTTACTTGCTTTCTTTCTTGATAATTTTAATGTTTTAGTTTTATTTCATGTTATAGTTTCATTAATATCTTGTTTATGCCTTTCAATTCCTTTACTATACTTATATAATTATGTTCTCATCTTATTTATTTATTTATATTTCTCTTCTTTATAATATTTAGCTAAGTTTAATATATCAAGGTGAAAAAGCTTCACTAATAGTGTTAGGATATATATAATATAAACTCAATATAGACTTCAATGCTTACATCCAATAAAGTTTGCTATTAACATGTCTTAGCATTTTTTTTCTTATTAATTCTTAATACCTTACTTGTTAAATGGTTAATCTAGATTTGTGTTGTATAATACTTGGTACAATAAATGTTTAATCCTTCATAGCTAACTGTACAGTATAGCTGACACCTGTACTATGAAAGGAACTCGATTTATTGTTAACATAAGTTAGTATCATGAATTCATGACAATATTTAAAAGTATTGGTGTTACTTAAATAAGGTAATTAATATGATCATGTTAACAATTTATAATAAGTCATTAAAGACAAATCATCCAATTGAAATTTATTTTGTATGTGGTTTCCAGTTGAGTAATAACAAAAGTTTATATTATATTTAAATATCATTAATGGATCCTTTAACTTTGACATTTATTTTTATCATTGTTTAATCTTCACATTAATCTTACATCTCAAAGTTCTCTATAATTCATCATCATTATCATCATTATTATTTATAAAGTTAACCTCGTTGTGGTTCGATGACACGATTAAAATATTGATGTCTTCTTCCAAATGCAGTGACCCAATTACTAAATATATTGTTCTAGATTGGACTGCATCAGCATCTCTTTTCTAACTTTTGGCCACC
>NW_011499934.1:216609-217348 GCF_000495115.2 Populus euphratica
AGGAGTTATTGATACTTCAAGTGCAAAATGATGATATAAAACCTCGATAAAAATGAACTATTAAGTACTAATCACTAGTCCCTAGTAATCAAAGCCTTAAAATGGAAAAATAATTTACAAATTTTAGAAAGCAAGGCATTCATCATTCAACTTTCATTAATCTATCCACATAAATAAACTCTGATTAAATTTAGAGATCTGCTCAATACCTCTTAAATAAGATATTAATAAACCTTTCTTTTGTGCCCAATATATAAACACATAGTTATGGGACTTTACTTTGAAGAAAACAAAATTTTTGTTCTAATGTTTAAGGTTAACTTCTATGGGTTGGGATTATTATTGTTTTCTTCTTCTTTCTTTTGCTTTTATTTTTTTTTTATTAATATACATATAACTTAAAAACACAATGCATCTTTAACTCATGTAATGAGCTTTTGGCTAATGACTCCCAAACCAGTTGGTGTTAGGGCATTAGGTGTTGAGACACCCCTACGAGCTTAGTAACTCGGGTTGCTGATATTGATACATATATAGTGCAATGTTTGATTCCTTTAAGCTTTTCTCCTCAACCTATGTAATAAGCGTTGAGTCAATAACTCCTAAGTTAGTTAACTTTAGGGTATTAGGTGTTAAAACACCCCTTTAGGCTTTATTACTTAGGTTAAGGAAGCTACGATACCAAACTTATCTATATTTTTATTATCATTTTTTTTTTGCAATTTATATATTATTTCTT
>NW_011499934.1:217921-253893 GCF_000495115.2 Populus euphratica
AATATTACAAATAACCATTGAAAAATGTTTACCAAGATATGTCTCAAGAGTCAATGAAATTCCTCTTTACCCTGCCATCTTAGTAATAATATTTTTGCAAATGGTTTATGAAATAGAAAACATAGTTATTTTTTTTTAAATATCAACTACTATCCTCTCCCTCCAACAAAAACAAGACATTGTCCTTAATGTTTTAAGGTAGAAAGATAGAGTATATAAGACATCACTTGAAACAACGACTACTGACAAACCTGAAACACACTTAAACAAATATAAAAAATAACAAAACATAAATGTTATGCTTTATTAATAAAACCAAAAGATATAAGGATTCACAAATGAAGACTCAAATTTAATCTAAGCTTTTTACAGCTTTTCTAAGTGGACCAATTTATGCAACTCATGGAGGGATCAATTACATGAGTGAAAGATTGTAGTTGGTCAATCAATTATTCAGCAATAGCAGCAGATATTATGATTTATTGTGCTGAAGATGTTAGAAATTCCTGTTCCACAGTATGATTAAGAAAAGACAATAATTTATCGTAAAAACAATTAACATTTAACAGACCTATGAGTTTATGGTGAATATACAGTTGGGCCTAAGAGAAAATATAAAAGATCTCTTTCAATGTGTCTAGACTACTTAGTAAGACAATTAAGGCATTAGCGTGTTTAAACATGACATTCATTCGATCAGAAATTATAGAGACTTATAGTTCCTCTTCAACTGTTTTTCTAATGATATCCCCATTTGCTAAAGCTTTGGAGACAACTCCCAAAACTTCATTACCTTCTAACAATGCAGCTATTGACAGTCCTTCCATTAACCCAAGGCTGCTTTTTTCATATACTAAATTAATCTTTCTTTTAGCTAGTGTCTAATTAAGATGCTTTACTGATTCTAAAAATTGTATTTCCTTTCCAGTGCTGGATCTATAAAATACACAAATATTTCTTATTTGATGACTTGAGGAACCTGTCATTTCTACACGCTTCTATATTTGTTGAATATATGGGTTGAGCAGAAGTGAAGGAAATGAAGAGAATAATTTATAGATGAGAACTTGAAAATGCAATTATACTACCTATATATAGGTCAGTTGGAGTCTCATACTATCTCTCTTTTTCTTTTATTTTTTTTTAAAAACATGTATATGTACAAGTAGTTGTGATTATAGTTTATATCTTTCTTTGGTTTTACATTCAAGAATGACTTAAATGCCCTCTATGGGTTAGGGATAGACTTCCTATCCAATTTTTAAAAAAACTTGCAAACATGGTCTTTTTTTAGTCAAATTCCCAAAACTATATTGAGCATGTTCTTTATAAAAATGGGGTCATAAGTCATGAATTACAAGATGCATATCTCCATTATGATGAGACTTAAGAGTCAATAGAAGGTTATCTAAAGACTCTCTATGTTTTGAAATAAATCCCATCTTTTGACAATTTTCATAGGTTTTACAGAATACATGTGAGTTCTTAAACATGGTGGGCAATAAAATCCACTTTGTAAGATTTTTACAGTTTTTTTTTTTACTAAAAATGATCTCTACATGCCTTGGAGTGATAAAATTTAATGACATAACTTACCTTATTGTCGGGAATGCATCTTTGATATATTTGATCATGATAATATTTGAATAAGTACGAGTCATCTCAATAAAAGTTTTGCACGTTACTTAAAAACTTTCTTTTATCTTCGGTACTCTAGTGAGTTGGTAAAAATCCTGAAGCAAGAAAATTGATATTTTCAGCAAACCAAGGCATTAAACTAAGAGAAAGTAAGGATTCATTAGGAAAATAATCATTGATTGGTGTGATGTCAGATGTTGAATATGTTGTCACTCTTGACAAAAGATCTGCATTAATATTTTCAGTGCCTTTTTCATTAATGATTTCTTTCTAAGAATAAATCATTTGCAAATCTTTAGATTCATCCAACTTAGTTTTACTCAAAATAGATTTAAGTTTATCATAACTAATTCTTCAATATGATCTACTTCTTGTAGATCATTATCATCTTCATGTTGCTTACAATATTGAAAATATTCATTCCAATGTCATGTTTCCAAATGATACCTTCATCAATCCATTCCTATAATTAATCAATGCGTTAGAAGTTGCAAGAAAGGGACGAACAAAAATAACAGGAAATGAATTACATGCTTCAACAGGTTGTGTGTCTAAGACAACAAAATCCACAAGATAAATGAATTTATCTACTTGTACTAACATATCTCAACTATTTCACTAGAGTACTTTTACAAATCTATCGGCAAGTAAAAAAGTTATAGAAGTTGGTTTTAACTCACTTAGATTGAGACTCTGAAAGACTGAATATGGAAGTAAATTCATACCAGCTCCATTGTGATTAACTTTTCTTTATTTGGTCATAACATAAGGAAATAGAAGTGCTGACAGGGAATCTATTTTTTCTTTGCAATATTCAGATTCAACCCCTTCCTTACCCTCAAAGATTGACTCATCATCGTTATCACAAGGTTCAAAAGTGGATTTTTTAATAACCTTACCACTATGAAGAGTAGTAACTGATTTGACTTGATCTATGTGTTGGCTTCTAGAACTACTTGCATTTGCATTATATTGCCCCTTGAGATTTTATTATGGTTAAAATAAAAACGTTCCTTTCTCTTGAAAATGAAGAGCAGATATCAATTTTGTAAGAGTATCTTTAAAATCTATCATGCTTTGAGTTAGTTAAGTATTGATTATCTCTTGCTTTTCGGTGAATGCATGTAATGTTTTCTCAAGATTTCTTCTTGAAGGTAGAGCATAAGGAGGTGAATATCCATGAGAATTTTTAAAATTATGGTGTGCTTGAAATGATGATTGTGAAGTTTGTGCATTATTATTATTATCACTTTTCCAACTGAAATTTGGGTGCTTTCTCTAACCAGAGTTGTATGTTTATGAGTATAGGTTATGATTGAGCCTTTGAAAATTGTTTAAAACATGGGCTTAGTCATGGAGGTATTCCCTAAAATAAGACAAAGTTGGATAATTATTGGTTAAGTGTTCATTGGTTTTACAAATTTGACGCACAATGTCTTGAATAGATTTTAATTGGCTTGAAGGTCATGATCTTCCTTAAGGTTGTATATACTTCCACTAGATGTATGATATTGAGTTTTACATGGTGCCTCATTGGTACTTATAGTGTCCTAATTTTGACCATTTTCAGCTAGCAAGTTTAAGTACTCCATTGCTTCATTAGGGTCTTTATCTTTAAAAATTCTATTGCACATTAATTCCACCACTGTTTATCTTTAGGTATCGACCCTTTATAAAAATATGAAATCAAGCTCCATGTTTCAAAACCATGATGAGGGCAAGTATTAAGCAAGTCTTGATACCTATCTCAGTATTGGTAAAATGTTTCTCCTAATTTTTAAATGAAAGTGGTGATTTGTCTTTTAAAGGAGTTTGTTTTGTGAAATAATAAAAAATTCTTTAAAAATTATTATTGTATTTTATCCCAAGCACGAATGGATTCTGATTTAAGATTTTGTAGCCATGTTTTAGCTTTATCTTTTAAATAAAAAGGACAAGGATTTAATCTGATGGTGTTCATGCTACAATTTAAGTCATTATAAGTGTTACAAACCTCCTCAAATTTTCTTAAATGCAAGTATGGATTTTCTAGATCTAAGCCATGAAAAAAAAGTAAAAGTTGAATAATGACTGACTTAAAATTAAAATTAGATGCATCATGAGGGAAAACTATGCATGAGGGTGCACTTGTTCTTATAAGATCATGTGGTCTCTAAATGTTCTAACTCAATTATTCTTATTATAAAGTGATTGGTTATTTTAATTGGCCATATTTTCTGAAAATGATGAGGATACCCTACTAAGTGTACCACTTAATGTATGTGACCATACTCTCATAGAAGTGCAGAAGGAAAGAAAAAGAAAAGGAAGAAATAAAGAAAAAAATTAGAAAAACAATAAAAGGAAAAGGAAAATAAAATAAAATATATAATTTATAAAGTAACTTACCTTCCCGATAACAGCGCCAAAAAATTGACATGACCAAAAGATTGATATCTTCTCTCAAGTATGGAAGTGTCGAAGTAATAAATAACTCGACAAGATCGGAGTGGAACCATAGCAAGATTAACTATATAATAATAATAATAATAATAATAACAACTTAAAGAGGACTTTGAGATGCAAGATTAATGTGAGGATTAAAAATAATAAAAACAATTATCAAGGTTAAAGGATCCACTAATGGTATTTCAAATAAGTATAATATAAACTCTTTTTATTATTCAACTGGAAACCACATACAAAGGAGGTTCCAATCGAATGATTTGTCATTAATAGCTGATTATAAATTATTAACATGATCATATGAATTATCTTATTTAAGTAACACTAAACTTTGAAATATTGTCAGGAATTCATGATGATAACTTATGTGAACAACAAATCGAGTTCCTTTCATAGCACAAATATAGGTTATACCATACAGTTGACTATGAAAGTGTTTGCTGAGCTTCTTATGGATCAATGTCACTCCCCTTCTTCGTATCATTTACTAAAACAGTAACCTTATCATTGCCTATTCTAGCAAAACCGCCCATCATAGCCATTGTTAATCATTGGTCACTAAGGTGTATTCTCAAAATATCAATATCAATGGTTGTGGCAATAGGAGTGTGACTAGGTAATACACCAATTTGCCCACTATTAGTAGATAAAATAATTTCTTTCACTTCTGAATCCCAAATAATTCGGTTCGAGATTAATACACAAAGAGATAAGATCATTTCTTGAAGTTGTTCTCGATTTCTAAGTTTGTAGCCTTCATAGTAGCTTCATCAATGTTACCTACCAAATAAAAGGTCTGCTCAGAAAGACTATCTAATTCTCCAGAATGGATCAATTTAAACCTTCTAATTTTTTCTGCTAGACTGACATATTTTTTCGGGGAACCAGTAAATACTTTGGCTACTAAAAAGGGTTGTGATAAGAAACGCTCAATTTTTCATGCTCTTGCTACAGTTAAGCGATCCTCTTTGGATAATTCATTCAACCTAAGGATAACTATAATGTCTTAAAGTTTTTTGTAATGTTGTAAAGTTTGCTTAACTCTTTGTGCAATTTCATAATGTTCCTCGCCAAGGATCTGAGGTTGGAGCATAATTGATGTTGAATCTAAAGGGTCGACTGCTAGATAGATACCTTTAGCAGCTAATCCTCTTGATAATACAATAGTAGCATCTAAATGCAAAAATGTCATGGCAGGAGCAGCTAATCCTTTTTCAGTGCCAATCATTTGTTGTATCAAGTGTTATACAACATAAATCTAGATTAACCATTTAATAAGAAAGGTATTAAGAATTAGTAAGATAAAAAGATAAAACATGTTAATAGCAAACTTTCTTGGTATAAGCATTGAAGTCCATATTGAGTTTATATTATACTTATCCTAACACCATTAGTGAACCCTTTTCCCCTTGGCATAATAAACTTAGCTAAATATAATGAAGAATAGAAACATAAATAAACAAGATAAGAGCATAAATAAGATATAAGTTAACTAAGTAGGAGAAATGAAAGGCATAAACAAGAGATTAATAAAAGCAAAACTTAAGCATTACAAAAACTATAAAAAAGGAGAGCAAGAACATAATCTTGATATGAAAACTAAGATGCTTAAATAGATGGCAAATATCTCATTTTATAAGCTAAAATTTGGAACTATTGATTTGTTGACTAATTGTTGAGTGGGTGACCAACTCTTAACTTTGTGACAATCCTTATCTTTTTTTCTGCTAAAAATGTCATTGTTAACATAAGAATTTGAATAGGTTATCTCATGAAAGTTCTAGGAAATTGTCTCAGCTTTCCAATAAAAAAAAGAAATGGTGTATTTAAACTTCTATAACTCGAGATATGGGTTGAACATTAAATAGTGTCTAGGTTGCAGAACAGATTTGGACTTCTCTTTTGAAGCTAAGATTTAGACTTCTAAACGATAAAATTAAGCTTGGACTACCATGAATGTTTTAGGCCTATGTGTTAACTTTCTAGTTATATAAACCAAACTAAAATCCAAGATCTACAACTTCAGATATGACCTAATGACTTAATAGTGTTCCAGTTTGGACTGAACCAACATTTCTTTTTTAAACTTAGTCTTTTCTTTATCCTTTCACTTTTAATAGTTAATCACATCAATCAATTCTTTGATTTATATGATAGGCTTGTATTTAAAATAAAAATTTACTATAAATTTACTATATCTTATATCATCACACATGTTATTATAAAACATGATCTAGTTAAGGAGTTATTGATACTTCAAGTGAAAAATGATGATATGAACCTTGATAAAAATTCACTTTTAAGTATTAATTAATAAACCAAATTAAAAAAATATTAGTTATTTAAAATTAAACAAAATAGGGTAATAAAAACTAAGTTTTCATGCTAAAATTCCTCTATGTAGTCTGAATTTTTAATTTTTGTATTTTTTTAGTAAATTTTAGTCATGTATCAAAAACACCGTTCTCTCTTTTCTGGGTGAATTACTAGATTTACCCTATATGGTTGAAAATATTGGGATGATTAGTTTTCAGTCCAACTTGAATTGCAACAAAATGACACTTGTAGACCTATATATGTCCCAAATAATACATGAAGTCTAGTACTTTTTGCCCTCTAAAATAATATCTTTCCCAAGTCCATTTGACCTGAACATTTACCATAATATGGTTTCATATGTTTAATATTTCCCTATATAATTTAAGCTCAACCTGATGTATGGTTTAATAGATATTCTCGATCTCATAAAACTGGTCTAGCTTGGTTCGTATCAACTATTCATTTAACATTGTTTAAAATCATCTTATTTATTAAGAGGTTTCTGTAATGTTTGTGCTGCCTTTTCCTTGTTAACAGAATTGAATTTGTAGGAGTAATTATGCAGCCTCCTAAGAGAATCAGATCAATTATTACCGCTAGCCCTCTATTTCAATAACATCTCCACCTTTAATGCAACAATCCTTGTCTTTTGAAGCATAAATAACATCTTCACTCCAATCATATCTTCGATTTATGGTGTTAGCCCTTTTAAAAATCTTGAAACATGTTAACCCTTTATCTCTTGCAGTTTGCTACATTCAACAGGCCTCTAAAACTTAATAGCATACTTAAATATATGTTTGTTTATGGCAAAAAAAAATTTTATAAGGATAAAACTCGTACATTGATTTATCTCGCTCTAAATTCAAATTATCATTCACTCTAAATTGCTAATAATAACATAATTATCATGTAAAATGTATAATGAATACATTTGTGGATCATATGGATAAGGTCAAGCCCAATTAAAATTTTAGACATATCTAACAAGCTTTTTGATGATAATCGATAGTGGTGGTTAAAGGTAGATGACTTAAAACAGGTGGTGAGTCTAGTGAAATCTGGCATGACTTGACATGCTACTTCGATATTAGGATGTCATGATTGACCATAATTCAAAAGGGAGTGACAAGCTAAACTAGTGTTGAACGAAGGTAGATGACCTAAAATTGAAGTGATCAAACAATTTTTTTGTAGTAAGAAAACCAACACCTTAAAAGAAAAAAGAACATGATAGGACAGTGTAATTATAGTTATCGTAAATATGACATTAGGTTCTGGTGTCCTATCATGGTCGATTCCAACTGGATTTATTCCCTTAGCTAAAGTTTCTTTTTGTTTTTTGTACTCTCACTTATTTCTATCATGCCTTGTATTAAAAAGACCATTTTGACTAGATAAGAAACTAAAGGTAAAGTTATTACTTCTATCAATGAAAGTGGATGCCAACAATTTTGGTTAAAAAGACATTCATGTCATTAGCAGATGTGGATATAATGGAGAGCATATGAAATTGATTCTTGTGTAAAAATTCATGGCTCAGGAATAAATCATGTAGTTTTGAGAAGGTAAAAGGTTCAAAACGAGCCATTAGAAGGGATACTAAGACTTTTATAGGTTCAAAACGAGCCATTAGAAGGGATATTAAGACTTTTATTTTATTTTATTTCATTATAAACCTTTGAAAAGATACAAAATAAAGTTTGTGAGAATGAATGGTTTATCAACTACTACCAATTCATCATTTTACACTTTCTCATTATCCAAATAAGTCAAAATTGATTCTTTAAGGAGTTGTTAAAATTCAAGAAGGCTTGAGTAAAAAGAAATAATTTCGATTGTCGATGGCGAAGTTAGGGCTGATTCAAGGATCTTTTAAATAGAATGAGAGGTTTCTCAATCAATTAAATTAGATAAACATTAGCAAATAAATATGCAATTAAAGTGTTTATTATCAGTTGATCATATTGTATTCAAACTACCTCTTGCTAGAATCTAGGTTTGATATGGAACTGGATGTGTTCTCTATGATAAAAAGGATAGGTATACATTGCTTTGATTCATTAATGAAGCCTTGGTTAATAAGAAATAACTTGATTTAAGTCTTTCAAAACAAGTAGTTTTTATTAATTAGTTTAATGAAGATATGATGATGAGCATTCTGGAAGTAGTAGTAATGAGAATGCTCTTATAGTTTGTTGGCCAGTTGAGAGTGAAAAAATAAAATGCTATTACTGATAGTTAAAAGTGCTTATGAGATTATTTGAAGAAGGAGTGAATGCTATTAGGCAAATATTCTAATATCATATAAAATTAAAAGAAGAAAAAGAAGGGGAAAAAAAGGATTTAGTAGAAAATCTTATCATTTACTGTGAGTATTTATACTATATTTAATATATTTTCAATACATTACATGTGAGTGTATGCCTAAACTCTAGTGCACACAAGATAAATGAAATTCTAATGCACCTCTTCTAATAGTCTCTGTAACTTGAAAAAATAAATTCAAACTCAAATGTTAGCCTTCAAAACCAAATATTTAGCTATCACCTCCAATAAGTATCACTTGCATTAATTGAATGATTAAGCTATGCCTTAAGTTATATCCACGCGACCAAGGCTAGGCATAGGGTGCAAATAATTTTGCAAATTTCTTACACTTTCTAGAGACTGTATTTATTGTACTTACTTGGATTCACATGGGGAGGTATGGGACTGATTCATGTTAGTACATTGGCGACAAAGCTTACTGCATGTGTTGTTCATATGCTTTTGTTTATTGACCGCCGCCTGTCTTTATCAAGAATTCCCAAGTAATGTCAACACCTTGGTATGTTTATTTATCGAATAGTTCTCAAGCTTGGCTGCTGACGTTTCTTTGAGCAATAAATCCAATTTTCTTTATTTGAATCTTCTTTCCTTTAGTTTCTTTTCAATTTAACAATATATCCCTTGCTCTTTTAGAGATTCTCTTCCTCTCCAAAAGCAAAAGGTTTAGTAATCTTAGAAATGGCTTTCTTTTTTTTTTTTGCATTCAACATAAAAGGTTTAGTAATCTTAGAAATGGCTTCTTCTTCTTTTTTTTTTGCATTCAACATTAGTGATTTCGAGATTTAAATCGCGATGATTGATTTCGTTAATTAAGTCTTTTCATAAACCCTCTGTTTTACAAGTATTTATATAGGGCATAGGCGCAAAAAAAAAAAAAAAGAGTCGGAAATGTTTCTAGAGCGTTAGAGCCAAAGCATAAATATTATAGGGAAAGAAGGTGATTTCAACGATAATAATTAAACAATAGAATGCCTCAAGTATATATGGTCGGAGAGTAGAAGTTTATTGTCTTAATTTTATCATCAGATTGAGTGTATCAGACAGAATGAAGTCTAACAGGAATCTTTCAATAAAGAAAAAAAGAGCAAACAATTAGATCATATAAAAAAACTCACATCCAGACGCTCATTTTCTCGACTTACTTAAATATACTAATTTTATTTCCTCCCCGAGCTTAAAACAAAAGTTCATGGTAGGTACCACCACCGGTTGGTCCAGATTCTACAAAGCTGAGACTCTCACTTCTCGTTGTTTATTGCTAGCGTTTGCACCCTATTAAAGTTGATTATATTATTATTATTATTATTATTATTATTAAGAAATCCTCTAAAAGGTGTGGGGGCACATCCTTATTAAATAAGGAATAAATCGCCGTGGATTATCATGGTTTATAAAATTTGATTTTAATCCTAATTATTTTTTATTTTAAGAAAAAAAATTAAAGTGGTTGAATTTTAATGCTAAAAAAAAAAAGTTTTGGTTGAAACTAATTCCAGTCATGAAAATAAATAATTTAGGTGTCGATGGTTTTCTTGTTATAAGAAAAATTTATACATTGTATTTTTTTTTTATTTTAAACTTGCTTAAAATAATAAATTTGAACCTAAAAAAATTTTAGTTTCAAATTGATTATAAATTTTGATGTTAATTTTTGAGTTATTAGAAGCTATAAATATCTTTTTCAATGTATTTATAGTTTTTTTTTAAAGTTTTTTCAGGTATAATATAGTTGAAAATGATTTTTTTTCGTCCGAAACATACCAACTTGGTTTTCTAGCTACAAAAGTCTGCCAAAATGTGGATAGTGCAGCTAACACGTCATGTGCTTTTTTTGTTTTTTCTCAAAGCATTAAGGTGCAAACAATGTCCCTTAAAAAAATTAAAAAACAAATACCATCCAAGCGTATACGCTGCTCTAGGCCCATGTACATTAGCCTTTTCATAGAGATCCAGGAGCTTTTAGCTTTCCTGGCTCAAGAAATTGGGTCTTTTGTGCTCTCTTTTTTTATTCATTATAATTGTAATTTTTTATTTTATTTATTTATTTATTATTTTATCACTTAATATTTAATTAATTATTAATTAGATAATATAACTTATTTTAATTTATTTTTTTCTCCAATCATTTTGATATCTTATTGGTTCTGCATTTTTATAAATGTCTATTTTAAATAAAAAAATTACAAAAAAAAATTATTAAAACCAAATGAGTCAATGATTTGATTCATAGGTTTTATTAGATAACTTTAGCTGTATAAGGATCGGGTTTAAAAAAAATTATATTATATAATTAAATAAAAATAATTTATAAAAAAAATTATAAAACTTGAGTCAAAAGAGGATTGAGATTAATCCACCTTGTCAGTATCTTAATATTGAAAAAACAAAGTTGTCGTCCCGAAGTATTTTTAAAAAATTAAATTATATTTTTATCAATCATCAAAATTGTGTTTAAACATATAAAATTGATTGATTTAAATCAAGTTAATTTTTATATGGTTTGATTGAAAACTAGAGCTAAACTAGGAATAAAGTTAAGAAATTTCAAAATTAATCCATTTTATTATATTTAATATTATTATCAAGAAATTCTTTATATTCTTAATATTTTTTATATTTAAAAAAAATGATCTTACCCTGGATAGATCGCAGAGCAATGTAATCTGATGCTCGGTAGTCTACAGTGCCACCAGATTCAACTTGTGATTGTCATCCAACACTTATAGCAGCTCTTTTTAGACAAACATTTTATGAATAATGTATGAAACCATATCATCATAATTCTATCTTCACTGCTGGATTGTTAGATGCTTGCTATAACAATGTCATAAGAAATTAATATACTAATTATTTATCAATTTAATTTAATTTAAAATAGTCTTGTCCTAAATTTTTTTCAAGTTTTTTCACAAGCTAGTAGTGAGACCTTCCACCAACTACGTACATGTTCCGTAATGCGATGCAAATAAAAAGCAGTTAGAATTCAAAGCAAAAATATATTTTTATATTTTTAAATTATTTCAATATATTAATATAAAAAATAAATCTTCACCACGATTCTTGTTGTTGCTTCAGTAAAGACCAGAACTTGTCCAGTATTAAGGGTGCTGAGGCTTTCTGTGATGGCATCTCATTTACCATGGTGGTGGTAACGGCTGCTGTCGCCGCGGCCGCCGCCTTGGTGGCAGTTTTAAGGTTTTGGAGTTTTGTGATTTTCCTTTCCCAGCAAGCTTCTGTTAATTTAACAACTCACGAGAAAAAAGAAATATTTAACAATGTCATATTTATTAAATATGGGCTTAAATTTTTTCTTGTCTTTTTTTGACTTAGAAACTATGAACTTGTTTTTAGCGAACAGAGTTGGAGGGCTTGGCACATGTCTGTCGCTTTCACTGGCTGTTGTCTGAATAAAAAAGTTGGAAGAAATATTTAATTGTAAAAGGAGAACAAATCAGTTAGTTCTGAAGCAAGAATAATCCATAATTTGTATGGAGAGACCACCAACCTCTTTTCCTGCTGGTACGTGAATGAATGTGAAGATGAAATGTGGACAAACCTCACAGATGCTTCATTACGTTCATTACACGTTATCCCTTACTCAATTTTTGTGGGGGATACAAGTTAGGAATATATATATATATAGTTTTTGTGGGGGATACAAGTTAGGAATATACATATATATATATATATAGTTTTCCATATCCAGAGGAATAAAATATTTATCGGCGAAACTGTTGCTCCTTCAATTCACGTACCTGTGGCCATACAAGACAGTGGTGAAACGCGGTTAAGATTATATTTTAAAAAAATTTAAATTTTTTTTTATTTTTATTAAAATTTAATATGATTTATATATTTTAGATTATTTTGATACGGTGATATTAAAAATAATTTTTAAAAAATAAAAAAAATATTATTTACATATATTTCAATACAAAAAATTATTTAAAAATTAATCACTGCTATATTACCATGTACACTCTTAACAAATGGCATGATATTTTATATTCCTGAAACATAGAAATGGTGGAATTTGAGAAGGTCATTCTGCATTGTTTCAATTACCTTTTAACTAAAACTGTATATATATTATTAAAAGAAACTAAAATGTGTGGGAAAAAATTGTATATATATTTATTACGATTAGATTACAAAATTATATTGCAACAAAATATTTGTTCACTCCATAATTTTATCATATAATTAAGCAAAAAATATAAATTTATGGCAATCTTAATCATCATGATGATGCAAGATGATGCAAATTACCTAAAATTTATTACATGATTATATTACATGAAAAATGTGTTCCAGCCAATAATAATTTATTACTAAAGAATACTCATGCATATACTCAAGTATTCATATAATCTTTTTCTTCTTCTTTATTCAATCCCATTCATAACAAAAACTTTAGTCATGTCAAAATTTATCAATAATTCATTCTTGCATTTATTTTATCACTAAATTATCTAAATTCTTTAAATTTTCCAAACACTTCGGGTACTAAACTCATTATTCTGAGATTTAATTCCTTACTTTACTCAGTACAAAGGAACTCATTATTCTGAGATTTAATTCCTTAGTACCAAAGGGAATTAATCCCATTAACAAAGGATTAGTTTCTACAATTCATTATTCAAATCTTTTTTATTTTACAAGGATATATTTAAAAACACTTGTAAGTAATGATCAAATCACTAATAAATTTCTAAAAGGTAACGATGACTTACTTAACGCTTGTGCACATGACGTGAGTCCTTCCTGCTAATTGGAGCCCACAACCTCACTTGTACCATCAAAATTAATAAATCACTAATTATTCATTAAGCATAAGGATTAACTTCATCTTCCATATAAATTTCAATTTCTCACTTGTTCATATTAACACGTCCTCGTTATCGTCATTTATATTGTCTATAGTTGTTTTTTTTTCATTCAAATTTCTATTAAAAATCAGCACATCTCTATAAAATTTACATATATTTTAATTTAACCAAGTTCAATATTCAAACATATACTTTGTCAAATTCCTTGTTCAGAATGGGAGTGAAATTTCCTTCTTTTTTTTATTCTTTGTTTTTTTAAAAAAAAAAACCTAAAACAAGTCAATTAATCAAAATAAATATCATTTAATCAAAAATTGCATGATCACAGTAATTCACCTCGCAAATCCCCAATTTCACGTAATATTAACAATTGTATTTCTTCATTGCAACATAAAATTAAAGCAATTAATCACATTAAACATATCTATTACCTCAATAGAATGATTTGTTAAGGATGAAATAAAATAAAATTTCATGTTTTCTTCTCTTTAACACAAACCCTATCTTTTGATTTTTTCCCTCTTCAAAATAACCCTACAAGCCCTCAATCAACCCTTTTTGTTTCCTAATTATACCTTAACTAGTCTAATTACACATTTGTCTTTGATGTAATTTAGTAGAAAATAAGTAAAAGAAGAAGAAGCAAATCCTCCCCTCTAAATATCAAGAATAGTCGGTCATAAGAAAAGAAATTGCGTATTAATATACCTAATTTCTTATTATTTACATGTTTACCCTCCATTATTCTATATTTGTTTTTTGCCCTACTAGCTTTTTTCTTCTTACAAACTTTATACCATAACACCTTTCTTTCATTAATCTTACCCCTCCCATGTTAATTAATTTTTTTTTATCTAATCCATATTTTATTTTTAGATTAGAAAACATTTCTCTTATTGTTACCCAGGTTAAAATTTTATCCAAGTTTTACTCTATTTCAAAGTTATGTGAATATATTTTTTCTTTGCCTAATATTTTTTCTATTTATATTTAGTTTGCTTTCTTTATGTTTTATTTTTATTTTTTATAAGACCTAACAAGTTGGGAATGTTTTGGGTTGAGTGAGAAAGCATTTAATCTAGCAATAACAAGTGATACCTTTCTTTTCTTAGAGTCAACTCTTTGATCGTGTCAGATACCTTTCTTTTCTTAGGGCCTTCTTTTCTTATTACAATGTCAATAGCCTAGTAAAAACAAATAGCTAATAACTGTGTGATTTCATGTCTTACATTAACTTTTTGTTTGTGGTTTCACTCTAGAATATAGGCCTTGATGTTAAGGCCTATTATGAAATTAAACTTGTGATAATCCATGTTATAACCTTTAGCACCATTGCATTCAGGCTCTTAAATCAAATATGTCACATTTTTCTTATTATATAATTTATATTATTCAAATTAACTTAACCGTTGGTAAACATACATTTGTTTTTATTTTTCACGTGTTTTTTCCCCTAGTAGATAGGAAGTAAAATCTATTGGATCAAATATCTATGGGTTTGGTTTTCATTAGTTTTATGATTTTGAAAATTAGGTTGGAATCTTAGTTCTTGGTTTATACCATTTTAAATTATTTATTTTTATTTTAATGATAATCTCTTTTATTTCTAATAGTTGTGCATCTTTGGTTTTTATGGTTCAAGTAAATTCGTATTCGAGCAGAATCAAACCCTTGAAAAGATAAATGTTTATATAAATATGATGATAAATGTTTTACAATCCTTTTCAACATGAACTATTATTTTTTTTTTCTTACACTATATATATATATATAACCTTTTTTATATTATAATTACATTAGAATTAGGTGTAGTTTTTTACAATATGGATATATAAATATAACTTGTTTGTATTGACTAGGTGTCTTGTGTGTCTATATTGCATTTAGTTAAGATATAGTTTTTCTATTCATTTGCTTTGCATACTTATGTGAATATATTTGAGGGTTTTTTTTCTTTAATATCTTCTTTTTAGGTCTTAGTTGTTGCTTTTTTTTTTAGTGCATTCTTATTTCAAACTCACACTTTTAAGCACTGGTAAATTTATTTTTCCTTTTTTTTTTCTTACCATAATTGGTTTGATTGCTTCTATTGGATTAGTTTTGCTAATATGGAATTTGTGAATATACTTTTTTGTATTATCATTCTAGTTATATATTTTATATATTTTTCTTATTTTTTTCTCCAACTCATCTTCTTTAATTTGAGCACTCAATGCACACAAATGAATCACCCTCCACTGAATACTTTACTCCATCATCACTAGCATCCTTAAGTGGCAGCATTTGATCACCCTCAGTATTACTTTTATTTTTTATTTTTTTATTATTACATGTAATCATAACTTTTTTATTTGGACATTGAGAAGCTTTATGTCGTATCCCTAAATATCAAAAACATTTTATATCACGACTATAAGGTGGTAAGAGATCAAATTTACCTCTAATATTAGTGGAGAAGTTGTAAAGATTGATGTAGAAAAGGTAAAAACTATCAAAAAATTGTCACTGTCTAAGTTAATAATTGAGGTTAGGAGTTTTCATGGTTTAGCTAGTTTTTTTATAGAAGATTTGTTAAAGATTTAGTATACTATTTGTATCATTCACTAAAATTGTTTTAAAAAAATCTATTGATTTTAAATGGGATAATAAATAAGAGCATGCATTAAATTTGATCAAAGAAATGTTATGTTATGTCCTTTATTAACATTACCTAACTTTTTCTAAAATATTCAAGATTGAGTGTGTTGCCTCAAGAATAGGTATTAAAATTGTTTTGATGCAGGAGAAATAGTTAATAATCCATTTTTAGTGAAAATCTAAATGAGGCAACATTGAATTATTCAACCTATTACAAAGAGCTTTACATGTTGACTAGAACTTTGAAGACTTGACAACATTACTTGTGATAAAAAAAAAAATTATTATTTATACAAATTATGAATCATTTAAGCATTTGAAAGGACATAATAAATTGAATATAAAGCATATTAAGTGGGTTAAGTTCATTAAGATCTTTCCATATGTTATCAAGTATAAGCAATATAAGGATAATATTGTAACTAATGTTTTATCTAAAAGGTATGCCCTTATTGCTACTCCAAATACAAGTTTATTAGGTTTTGAGTATATTAAAGACATGTATGCCAATGAGGTTTTACTAATGTGTATCAAGTAAGTGAAAAGACAACCCATAAGAGATTTTATAGGCTTGAGAGGTATTTGTTTAAAAAGAATAAACTTCATGTATGTAATAGTTCTATGCATGAGTTACTTATGCATAAAATCCATAAGAGAGGTTAGATGAGTCATTTTGGTACGAGGAAAACTTCAAAAGTGTGTTATATATGTATCATTTATAGACAAACCAAATGTAATATCTTACAGCATGAGTTATATACTTCTTTAACTATACTAATGAACCTTTTGTTCATTTTAGGTTTGTAAAGGTCAAAATATGATAAAGAATGAATTTTTATAGTTGTAGATAGATTTTCTAAGATGATATATATTTCATACCTTGTCATAAGATCAATGATATAATCAGTATTTGTCACTTTGTTCCTTAGAAATATAGTACAACTAATAGTGTTTCTACGAGTATTGTTTCAGGTTGAGATGTTAAGTTTTTTAGTTATTTTTTAAAGATTTATAAGGAAAATTAGGAACTAAATTATTATTTTCAACTTTATCATCCATAAATGAATGGTTAAACAAAAACAGTAAATAGATCATTAACTACTTTATTTCATATTATCATTTAAAAAAACTTGAAAAATTTAGGAGTGTTTATATTTATTAAATTTACAAATAATAGGAGTATGTGTTATGATTATCACTCACCATTTGAAATTATTTATGATTTTAACCCATTAGCTTTTTTGGACTTGTTGTCTTTATCTATTAATAAAATGGTTTTTCTTGATGGAAATAAAAGGGCTAAAATGGTAAAAAAAAAACTTCATGAAAGTGTGATGGCAAATATTAAAAAAAAATGAATATTATGCTTCCAAAGCCAGCAAGAGTCGTAGGCATGTTATCTTTAAACATAATGAAAGTATTTATATGAAGTATTTATATTCATATGAGAAAGAAGTATTTCCAACTTATTGGTGATTTAAGTTGCATTTCTAGAGGGGATGATCCCTTCTACATTCTTGAATTGATTAATGATAATGTATATTAAAAAAAAAGGAAATGATAAGAATTAACAAGTAACAAAATAAGATGCCTTACAATTGGAACTAGTATAAAGGCAAAAGCCAAGAAAATAGGGGAAAAAAAAGATATTTAATTAGTTGAGTTATGATATTTAGGTCAAACAAGTTATGAAAGTTTCTTTTAAAATGATGTTAAACATGAAATTAAGCTCAAATAAAAATCAAATTTTGAATCAATAAAAACAAAGCAAGACATGAGAATAATTAAAAATAAGGTGTTTTTTTTTCTTGGTTCTTGAATAAATAAAGGTTAAAATAATGAAAATGATCTTGAATAAAGTTAAAAAAAAAATTTACTTATAATGAAAATGATCTTGAATAAAGTTAAATTTTTTTAAAAAAATATATTGAAGTAACTTCATTGCATTTAAAGTTGGAAAGACAAAACTATCACTATGCATCGGGTTAAAGTTTTTTTTTTGGCTCAAAAGATATTTTTATTATTTAAAAATTAATTAAAAAAAACTTAGCATGCACTAAATTTTTATGTCATAAAAAACAAAAGTGTACTTATACTGCTACAATTTATAGTGTACATGAGTGTAGAGTTATAGTAATAGTAATATACATTGTGGAAAACACTTTTTTTTTTTAGTTTATTTTGTTATTATTGTTTTTGGATGAACTCGGGAATTCCTATCCATAGAATTTGTAGTTACTGGGTGTAGGGTTGTTTACACATAGGATCCATGATCATTTCGATTGATCGTATGTTTAAGGATTCTCGCTTTATAATATTGAAGGATTAATTGCGGTGCCAAAAAGGATCCGCAGATAGTTCACCACCATGTAAAAAGAATATATATATATATATAAACAATTTCTGGATGTTTGATAATTTATTGTTAATACACTATTATGGATATATTCATATGGCCTCAATAAGGACGCGGAAATTGAGACAATACATCGTTTTAAAAAAAATTGTCTCGTAATTTTATTTATATTTAGTTACTTATTATTATTTTAATTCTTTTTCTTTTTCTTTTTTATCAAAATCCATGAGGACATATTCAGAAATTTGACCCCAAAAGAAGACCCGTCTAATCCAAAATACCAAAACAACCCTTAACATCTCCTTTATAAACGAACCTTCCCTCCCCCTTTCTGAGTCCCCAAACACAACTCTTTCTCTTCTCAAAAGGCCCTTTCTCTCCCTTTCTCTTTCCGATAATCCTAAAACCCATTCTTTTAAACCTCCCAGCACATAAACAACGAACAAATGGCCAAAGGAGGCAAGCTCATGAGGCTCAAGTCGGTCCTGAAGAAACTCAACTCCTTCAACAACAACAAGCAAGGCCGCCTCAGTAAGATTGGAAGCTCCATATCTGTCACCAACGATGACATCTCCTCCTCCTACTCCGCCGGTGATCTCCACCCCGTCTACGTAGGAAAATCTCGTCGACGCTATCTCATAAGCTCCGATATCATTGACCATCCACTGTTTCGTGAGCTTGCAGAGAGGTCTAGTACTGAGGAATCCCCTGATACTATTAATGTTGCATGTGAGGTGGTTTTGTTCGAGCACTTGCTGTGGATGTTGGAGAATGCAGACCCACAACCTGAGTCTCTTGACGAGCTCGTTGAATTCTATGCTTGTTGAAACAAATTCAATTTAAATGGTTATCGTTTAACAACTTTTGAGGTGATGAACTGATGATTCTTAAACTGGTTTGGGGTCATCTGCGGCTGGAACATCAAGCCATATATTCCTGTGTTATGTATAGAGAAAGTATTGTAAATTGATGTAATAAACCAATGATTAGCTGTGTAGGAGAGGATTATTTAGAGAGGAATATTTAGAGAGGAAGGAGAGATTCATGGGTGAAGATTAATTAACACAATTTCACACACAGGCTAATCTCTAGGCCTGGTGACAACGATGCTTGTTGTTAATTTGTGTTTCCATTAGTTAATGTCGTTTCATTTTTTTAATGATGTTTTTTTCTTGTAATTTATGCTTTTTAGGATTCCATTTCTTCTCTTTTTGTGTTACATGTCTGTTAATTTGACGGCCCGCTTCTTGTTGTAAACGCGCAACGCAGTTACTGCATGAGAAGTTTTTGACACACTGATTATCCCGTTTACAATACTTTGATTATTTATAGGATGTGTTCTCTAACCCTTCTTTTCACTCGCAATTTATATTTTTTTTAAGCTCCAATACTCCATTTGATTTAATAGTTGGGATTAGTTTTTATTTAAACTTAATGGGAGGTGATATTTTCTCAGTTTTTTTAATTTTTTTAACGTGGAATAAATTATTTTAACGAATTACACGCATGTCCAAAGATATACAGCAAATGGATCCGTTTGCTTATCTGAGATAAGAGAAAACACCAATGGGCTACGGCTCTGTCACCGTACACCTTGACAAGAAAACTCAACTGGCGATTCAACTCTGGCTGTCCATGGCTTTTAGGCTGTTACCATATGTGACGACAAAATACCAGAAAGGTGGGTAACGAGGCACGAAGCATCTGTTTCAAGCATGGAAAGAAAGTAGATAGCATAGAGCTATTAAAAAGAGAGGTAATTAAGAAAAGGAAGCATCTTTTTTTTTTTTTATGATGTTATTTATTGAGTTGCGTTGATTTATCCCAACAACAACATGCCAAGAACTCGCCATCACAAGAGAAAGCCACCTGAAGTGGATTTGCAACGAATCATATAACCCATCTCCAGCATGTTTCTCCTAATCTTCACATCATACCACCCAAAATCTCCTCTACCCAATTCATTTTGCATGGCTTTAATATTCCAGTAATAGTTGTTTTTGAAAAGTTTTTTTTAATATATATTAAGATAATATTTTTTTATTTTTTATTATTTTTTATTAATATACCAAAACAATTTAAAAATATGAAGAACTAATCTTAAAAAACAAAATTAAAATTTTTAAAAACACGATTTCTCCATCAATCAAACATGCATCCAAGCTATACATTGTGTGGCAACGGGGCCTAGCTAGTTAATTGAGTTTCTTTCTCTAGAGCCGTAATTAACTTTGAGCAATTAGTGTTGAAAGTTCGAGCATTAAAGTCTCAATATTTGAAAAAGTTTCGCCTCTCAATCCGGCCCTAGAAAAACAAAAACAAAAAACCATTCAAATGACTGTTTATTAAATATTGACCCTTTTCTCATTTCATCTGTCTCTAGAACCCTTTTATAATATGAGCTTGATTAGTGACTTAATTACAAAACTCTGGAAGTCAACAGGGCTCCAGGAGGAGAACCAAGACACAGAGGTAGCTAGAGACGGGGTGTATATATATATATATAGACACACACTCTCATTTATTCATAAAGTTCCAAGTGAGAAATGCATAGTTTAATTTACTAATGATTAGGTCGTTAGAGATTCTTTTTTTCTTCTTCGTTTTTTCGTGGCAATGTATCCACACGCCCTTTTGCTTAGTTGGTTAGACACAAGACTTTATACAAGTGGAAGACACGAAATTTGTTCGAGGCACGCATTAGTACCTATAACGCGTTTCCAAGCTGCCATGCCCAATTTGCCACCCGTAAAGCTGTTCTCGTATAACTAGTCTGAAAAACATATATATATCTTTTTTATTTTAAAAATGTTTTGAAAAAAATTAAAATTTGTTTCATTTTTTATTTATTTTTAATTAATTTTTTATAATATTTTCATATCATTTTAATGTGTTATATCAAAAATAATTTTTACAAAATAAAAAATATATTTTTTATATTTTTTTAAAAAATATTTTATAAAACAACTGTTATTTTAAAAAATATTTTTTTTTATATTTTTTTTAAAATATTTTATAAAACAACTGAGATCTCATTCTTAAACACCTTCTAGACTGTGCCAACAACTCAACCAGATTATGAGTTCTAAGCAACAAAAATAGAAAAAAATAGTTATATTAAAATGATGATAAATAAAATTAAATATCAAATTAATAAAGTTAGAATTTAACTATATAATAATAATAATAATAATAATAAGGCAAGGCATGTTTTTGTTTTTTTCATGGAGCATGAAGAAAATAGAAGATAAAAAATAGAAGTCGGTTTTTTGTGATCTAAAAATTAAAAGTTAGAAAACAAATTGAAGGTTAACTATATGTCAGAACTGACATTTTCTTTTTCATGCCGGAATTTTATTTGACAAGAATTGAATTCGTAGCTTACCAAACAGTGCCTTTACACTTTCAAAAATAAATAAATAATAAAAACAATTTCTTTACAAGAATCAGAAACACTGAATTTATAGTATTTAATAGATTGTTAGGAATGGAAATGAAGCATAATAATTATTAAAGGGAGGATATTCAATTTTTTGGGGGGTATTAAAATGAAAAAAGAAAAGAAAAGAAAAGGAAGTGAAGAGAAGAGAAAAGGAAGGAAGATTTCTAAATTTATTTTTATATTATTAAAATTCATTTCCTCCTAAATTTGAAGGAAGTGGTTGGTAATTGAAAACTTTCTCATAATAACGAAAATCTTAGTTCTTTTCCACCTATGTAATTAACAAAATTTCACTTTTTTTTATTTTCCTCTTGCATCCTTCTATGTCTCTAAGTTGTCATGAACACTGTTAATGTCTCTAAGTTGTCATGCCATATATTTTAGGAAAACCTATATTTTTATTCTTAGAACACAGCGAGCTGTATCATATTTTTTATAACCCTGAGTTAATCATTCGTAATTTTTAAAATTTATGAAGATGAAAATAAAACTATAAAATCTATATAAAAAAAATTAGGAAGTTTAATTATAATAAATCAAATATTAAAGATTGAAAATAAAAATAAAATTCAACAAAATTAACTCTAGTAAATCTATATTAATGGTTGATGCTATATAACAGGCCAAGCCAAAATTTTCAAAAAAAAAAGAGAAGTTAAGGTGACACTAAAGTTCCTGAAAAAGCAAAAACAAAAACAAATAAATAAATAAAATTGACACTTCAGTTATTAAGTCAATTGAGTTTAATAAACTTGGTTAATTTAATAATATATAAAACAAGATAAACTTAGTTGAGTTTCCTAAACTTTAGTTAATCATTCAAATTCATGACCCATGAAATTCTAGACTCGAACTCAATTAGAAAACTCAAGTCCCAACCAAATAAATATTGAAGGATAAAATTAAAAGAAAAAATCAATTCAAAAAATTTGCCAAACAAATAGCAATAAAATAATAAGAATTAAATCTTATAGGAAAAAATTTAAACATGTTGATATCTAAAAAAAATTAAAATCATCTCAATTATAAAAGTAACAATCAAATTAATATTAAAAGATAAAATAAAAAAAAAACAATAAATTAAAACAAATTCAAAGAAAAAAATAAAAAAAACAAGGATCAAACCTGATAGAAAAATTAAATAAAAAACAAGGATCAAACCTTATAGGAAAAAAAATTAAAAGGTTGAAATATAAAAAAAATCAAATTTAAAAACCATCTCAATTAAAAAAAATAGCAATAAAAAGAACGTGGACTGAATTTAAGAGATGAAAAAAAATTAAAGTAGGATGAAATTGAAAATAATTTTTAAATTGAAATAATTTATTCCAGTAAAATAAATCACAACTAAAAACATAAAGACTATAGAATGAGCGTTAAAAAAAAATACAACTAGTGCCAAATCGATGAGGATTATTATACATGTGCCACCGAAAGATATGAGCACTAATAAGACGAATCATAAAAGATCATGGATTGATTTTTAAGCCATTGTAAGCCACCATATAAACCACCATATATATTGCTTGAAGATAATAAAACAGTTCATACACATGAGTAATTTTTTTTTATATTAGTCAAAATGCAAAAACAAATTAAGCCCATCTAATAATAACAAAAAAAAAACTAACATGAAAGTACAAAAAAAGCCTCTTGACTCATGGTTTAAAAATTTAAATCTAAGGATAATATGGTAATTTAACCATGATTTAAGAAGTGGAAATCCTAAAAAAAAACATTAGAATGATTTTTTAGGGTATTTAAATTATTTTAGTGTGTGTGTGTTTATATATATATATAGTGTTGTTTCTAATCAATTCATGAACAATTAATGAATAATTAGAGAAAAATAGAATGAGAGCAAAAAAAAATGCAACTAGTGTCAAATTAATGAGGATTACCATATACATGTCACGGAAATATGTGGGCATTGATAAGACGAATCATAAAAAATCAAGGATGGATTTTTGAGTCATTATAAGCTACAATGTGTTGCTTGAAGATGATAGAGTAGACTTACATACATAAATAACTTTTTTTTATATTAGTTAAAATATAATTTTTTTTTAAATTCACACAAAAATAACCAAAAAAACTAACATGAAAGTACAAAAAAAAAAATTCTCTTGAATCATGTTTTAAAAGTTTAAATCCAAAGGTAACATGGCAATTTAACTATGCTTTAAGAAGTGAAATTTCTGAAAAGGCATTAGAATGACTTTTTTAGGGTATTTAAATTATTTTAATGTGTAATTAAAAAAGAAAACAATATTGCTTTTAATCAGTTCTAGAATAACAAATGAAAACCATGAAAAGAAAATAACCTATTTACCCCAAAATCAATTCTTTGATTTTTTTTGGTTAAGAACAAAAGCATAATTTTATTATTCTGATTCACAATAAATTACATCCACACCATTTAAGCTTTATTGTAATCGAAGATATTTTGCATTGTACCTTATGAGGCTTTAAAACGCCACCAAATATCAAATACATAGTTAAACTAAAATAGCATATATAATATATAATTAAATTACAATTTTGATAGCATGGTTCATCATTAAACACAAGTTTTAAAAACTATAAGGAAAAAATCAATAATTTCATGTACTTTTTTTATATATATATATAAATAATCAATCTGATTTATTTCTTGTTTTTCCACATCTTACCTAGCATATTCCTCGGGTTATTTACAAAGTTACAAGCACATATTCAAGGTATTTAACTTTTACAACGTCAATAGGGGCTTAAATTCGAGAACGTTGGACAGAATCATTGATTTTTTAAATACTTCTGACAAGATATTAAATTGATTTTTTTTTATTTTATGATAATTTAAATATGTTGATATCAAAAATATAAAAAAATTATTTTAAAAAACATTTTACATTGCAATATTAAATATACAGGTATACTAAAGATAATCTATTTCATGAACATATATATAAAAAATAAATATATAATCTAGAATAATAGTTATTTCTAATTAAGTAAATCAAAAGTTGAAAATTTTCTCATTTAATTTTGTAGAATTTTTTATGGAATCTTAATTTAATAGTTAGCTGAATTATTTTACTTTTTGTTTAATAAAAAATTACTATTTACGTAAGTAGATTTAAAAAGACACTACCAATTAATTGTGCCTATCTCCACTATTTTTATATCCAAATTCATATTTAAGATCAAATTGTTCATTTTCATATTTCTTTGAATCTTCTAATTAAAGCTTTTTGTTTATACAATTCAAAAATCCCTTTGCTTGAGCAAGCAATATATTTATCCCATTATTAATGTCTACTCCCTTATAAATAAAGTCTTGCTCACTGCAATAGTGATTTTTTTTTTTAATTAAGTAGTTTTTTTTTAATTTCATTCTCAATTTTGAATTTATTAGATAATGAATTTCATAATTTATTTATTTATTTTCTTTAGATTTATCCCGGTCTCATGACTAGATTTATGAGTTTAATAAATTAACCCAGTTTCAGTCAAGATTTTTTTTATTTTTTTTATTTTATAATTCAATATTGAATTGATTGTGAATTATTTTTTATAATTTATTTTAATTTTTTTCTATAAAGTTATGACGATCTCATAATTTAATTTATAAGTTTAGTTTGTTAACCTAAATTGACTTGAATCATTTTTTTTGTGTTATTATTTTAATTGATTTTTTTAATTTCATTATTCAACATTATATTAATTGATAATTGAGTTTTAAAATTTATTTCAACTTGTTTCTTATGAGGTTATTATAGTCTCATTATCCAGATTACGGATTTAACATATTAACTTGGATTTGTCTAAGTCGATTCAATAAGTTGTTATTTCAATATTAAAAAAAAAAAGATGTCCTATAATATTTTTGAATAAAATTTGTCTATCCAAATTGTTGTTAAACTCATCAAATGAACTGAGTCATATTATATCAATTTTTATATAATTTTTTTTTTACCAAAACACATGTTAATGTTACCTAGATATATTCTTTTTTATGTTAATATTAACAATAATTTTATGATTAATTTGTAGAATAAACTGGAATAATTTTTAATAACCTAATATTCATAAGTTTTTTTAAGGTTGCTCATTAATATTCAACAAAAAAAAATATTTATCTTATTATTATGATTTATTTATATAATTTAATTAGATTTTTTATTCTTAGATTTGTTAATATATGACCGTAGAAATAATCAAATCATGATTTTTTTAGTTTCATGTTTAAATTTACAATGATGATCATAATGATTTCTTACTTGAAAAGTAGTGATTCTAATTAAAAAAATATTTTTGTAAAAAAAAAGAATATATGAACAAGAAAAGAGAATTATATATATATAGTTCATGTCACTATAATGTTTTTCAAAGATTTTTTTAATTACCATTAGATTTTGTTTCATAAATCATGTTAATAAAAAAAAATATTGCAAAAAAAAGAGAGAAAATATCTTTTATGAAAATTTTTATGTTGGAGAGAGAGAAACTAGTAGCATCCTATTAATTATTCTAGTGACCCAAAAAGAAGAATTTGCTTTTGAAAAATAACATAGGTTGAAAAACATTTGAAAAATAGCATAGTTTAAATATAATCATATTTTAGAATATTATTTTTATATATAAACAATATTTAGAATGGTGATTGTGTTTCAGATATATTTTTCTATACAACAACTATTTCAAATAGCAATTGTTTAATGAATGTTTCAAAATATCTTTCTTTTGCAAATTAATTAACTTCAACAAAAGTTAACCAAATATTTTATAAAGATCTAATGATCAAAACATAGGATTGAAGATCCAATAACTAAGGATGAAATAGAAGATAAGATGATGTGGTAGGAAAGAGAAACAATGAAAGAAAAAAAAACAGAAAGAATGAGTCACTTAGGAGATACTGAGACTCAATTTTTTATATACTTAATATTGTTAAATTTTTTTTGATGAAATAATTCTAACTACATCTTGAAAAAACATCAAAGAAGGTCACAATTAACTCTAAATTAACCTTGAATAAAACCCTTAACAAATTTTGATCATGTTTGATGGGTTTTTAACGTGTAATTAGAATTATCTTGTCAAAATCTTTCTAATAATACTAAATATGTCCTAAACAAAATCCCGATCTATCTTTGGTGACTTATTCTTTCTTGGCTTTTGGATCTTAAATTTCATTTGTTCATCATTGAATCTTTATAATTTTTAAAAAAACTTTTTATGTATATTAATTGAATTGAAAAAGACATAATTTTTGGAATAATTGTTATTTTCAATAATAGTTGTTTAACAACTATTTTTAATAGTGATTGTGTTTAACCGCTATTTCCAACCATGATTGTGTTTAAATTATTTTATTTTTACAATACTTTTTCTAACTTGTATTAGTTTTTAATATTCAAAAAATAGTAAAAATATCTCAGAAGAATTTCTTTCTCCTCCTTATATTTATCATTTAAAAAAAAAACAATTCACATGGAGTAACTAAGACGCCACTATTTACTCTCAACTCACGGTAAAATTCTTATAACTTTTACTAAAAAAACACACAAATTCTTCCCCTACTATTTTATGCATTTTTAATTTTATGTATCTAAATAAATATAGATTTTAAAAATTACTTTATCACAGCACGCCGTCAATGCAATAGTTCTCAGTTTATAACAGGGAACACAGAAAAAAAGAACCACCATGGATATGACTTTTATTGACGTGGGAAATACTGTACCCAAATCACCAAGATTACCCTGCAGCCGCTGCAGCCTGTCTGGATTCGAAGAAGACAAACAATCTAACATAAGAAGACAACCGCTTATGGCGGCTTTTTTCATCGAAGAGATAGATGGCCAATCGCCTTCAATTTTACACATTTGTCCTGTAGTGAAACATCCTGAGGGTATTTATGTCTTTCAGTCAGTCAGAGAGGAAGCCAGCCCACGTGGGAGTGGGTCGTGAAAATCTGATCTTGGGTCACAAATGACCCATCTCTCACCTCACGGTTCCATGTGACTGGTGGAATTTTTGTCCCCAGAATTTTTCTATGTATTCTTTCCATATGATTATAGACATTGAATTTTCATATGATTTCATTAAGTATAATTTGATGTATATAGACAAAGCATGATTTGATGTATACATGGAGGAATCATTTGCGCCTAGGAACCTTTTAAGATCTCGAAACGTTTCCTGCATTTTAGTTCAATCCGTGCACCACCAATCTTGTAATAAATGATTATGATTTTAGCAAAACAAATGATCCATGATTGATCAGATTGTCCGAAGTTACTTATTGTGAGTTTCAGCAACAGGAACGTCAAAAAACATTTTGGATTTGGAGTGCAACACAGCTCAATGAACGAAAATTAATTCACAAATGTATAAATATATGATTGTGGTTTTTATCTAAAGTATTAATTTGCCTGTAATATTAAGGAGTAATGTGTTAGTAATCTTGCTGGGTATGGAATCAAATAAAGACTACAATTAATTGATTTTAAAGTGTTTATTTAACTATTTATCTCGCACAAAAAATAATATTTTTATTGTGGCACTAAACCTTTTAAATCTTTAAAATAATATATATATATATATATATATATATATATATATATGTTTTTTGATGTGTTTTGACTATGTAGCTGTTAATAAGACAATTATATTTTGAATTAAACTGTTATTTAACTTTATTTTAATAATTATAAAAAATTAAATTAAAAATGGAAGAATTTAACTCAATAAAGAAAAAATCTTCCTTTTTTTTTCTTTTTTCTTTTTTTAACTGAAACGAGACCATCACCCATATTTCGTGTCCGAAGGTGAAGACAGAAAGGAATGGATACGAAAAGATGGATGGAGCGGAAGAAAAATTTGCGAAGACGGCCCACAGCATATTCTGGAGATCACGAGGGAGGGAGGGGGCTCTAACCGACGTTTTCAATTAACCTTATCAAAAATAACCCGCGAGCCTCCATGCATGCATCCCACTCAAAATAACTTCATCCAAACAAACTGTGGTTTACGGTGCTGTTTAGGAACACAGCCGCCTAAACAGCGTATCATAAATTGAAGGTGGCTCAATTGGATATATGCAGAATTTAATATTTGACTGCACTAGCTAGGCCATTGAAATGAACTTTCTGTCTTGAATGATATATATGTGTGAAATGCATGTTTTTTTTCATATTATATATATGATTTCTCTTTCTTTTTATTCCCCTATCGACATAATTTGAGCAGGACGAGTTAGGCTCGCCCTGTGAAAGAAAAAAAGGAAAGCTCAAGATCACTGTTTCAGTGGTGGTGACATGGGAATTAAGACCGAGAGACATCACATGATCATGTCTTTTGGTTTTGGGTTTTTTGGAGTCTAGTGACTACAGGGATTTCGTAAAACAGAAATACACTCTGTCGGAAGAGACGTGATGGCCTTGTTTTCTCCATGATATATATATATACACACATACACACACACTGCTGCATGTGCGAGGATTCAATCATTAACTTGAATAGCCACCATATGTAATTAATTACCATTACCATATATACTTATTATAAACATATTTGGCTCAATTTGACTGCTTGCCGCATGCTTATCCACAGCTTGATATATCGGTAGTCATAACAAATTATGTAAGACTGCTAACTGCATGTGCCAAGGATATCTGGGACAAATTAAAGTGAGATTGGATCGAGGCCACATTGAAATCTTAATTAAGATTTCAAGATTAGTCAAAAGTAAGTAATTTATAGTATCATGTGAAGAGGCCTTTCTAGCTTTCAGTCGATGCGATTTGATATTGCATCTATCCTTGCTTGGGATACAGGCTAGAGCCTTCAAGAAACAAGGAACAATTAACTAATGTGGCCACAAATTGGCATTCATTGGAAGTGGTTTCTTTAGTTTTGTTTTCGGCTGATACTATATATAGTTAGGTAAGATTCAAAACAAAATGTGAAATGTGTTAGACACTAAACATTCAAGCATTTCAACTTCCCAAGCTTGTGAGATCTTTAAAGAAGCGGAAGTTCTCATTAATATGCTTGCTTCTACTTACTGTGTAGAACCAGATTTTAATTTGAAGAGTTTAATTATTGAGTTGTTATCACAAAAAATTACTGTATGCCTTTGTCTCTTGAAACTAATTTCTTTAAAAATCTTCTTTCCAACCATATTGCTTGACATCGCGACCACAAATTCAACTTTTGTGGTTGATAAAGTGATAATTAATTACTTTATTAAAAACTATAAAAACAACTCTTGAACCGAGGTTAAAAAATACCTAAGTTTAAAAAATACCTAAAAGTGCCTTTTTTATTAACTTAGTCTCCCTTGTAATCGTTATCAATAAAGCTAATTAAATTTGAATTTTCTCTCTATCTTGTAGAACAATCCATATTCTATTGTAACTTCAAATTCTCTCTATCTTGTAGAACAATCCATATTCTATTGTAACTTCAAATTCTCTCTATCTTGTAGAACAATCCATATTCTATTGTAACTTTCAAGTATCAAAGTATCATTTTTGCAGTTATAAAATGAAATTCTATTGAATTCTCATGTATTTATTGACAAGATTTACTTAATAAATTATATTTAATCTTGTTGCTATCAAATATATCAATCTATCTATAATTTACTTATAAAAAGTGTCATCGATCAACGTACTTTCCTTAATGATATTTATTTAGTTTCAAATCAAATTTAGTTGGTATATTTATTGAATTGCAATTCTTCATTCGAAACTTATCTAAAACTTTTTTAATTTTTTTTTTTTGAAAATAAAAACTCTTGCATTTGATTGAACCACTTCAAAGCTAAGAAAGTAATGTAAATTTTTAGGATTAGACATATCAAATTTAATAATCATCAATCTTTTAAAATTTTTAAACACAACCCCATTATTACAAATATTAGACTGAACAAGCTTCAATAGTTCCCTTTCTCTCCAAGATTTTCCTCATGGAAATTGATTTTAGTATTGTTTGTTAACAACATATTCTTCATAAACTTGAGGAGTTGTGATAAGATCCGTCACTATATTCTTTTATGTATAGTCTCCAATCCGTCAAAATTAAGATATCCATCGTAAAAATGTCAAAACCATGCTTCTTCTTTTAATCTCGTATTAAAACATGAATGATAACTATTGCGAAAATATGGTGGAAATAATCTATTCATCGTGATGTTAACTTTAATAATTAAATCTAATTTGTCATTTTTAATTCTATATATAATGATTTTGATATAAACTCCACATTTTTTTCTTAAAGCTGACTAATGCTGATATAAACTCCACACTTTTTTTTTAAAGCTGACTAATGCTAAGTATTTTTTTTAATGGTAGAACAAAGAAAAAAGTGGAGCTGATATGAACAATATTTTTCTTTATTTAGATTGTTATCATTTATTTTCCTGTAATAAGAACTTTTAACTCATCGTGAAACTTCATAAATTCTTAATAAGATTTATCTAAAATAGAAAAGAATGATTTATCTTCACTCATGTGGTTTCTATACCAAATGTCTAAGTGCTATAAATCTTGGTGATTTCTCTTATTCATATAACAAGCTATCAATATAGAAATCTTATATTTATTTTCTATAAAATTAGATTTTTTACTACAACTTTTATTCAAGTTAGTTTGACATTCAAATTTGTAATGTTCATATCTATAACATTTAAAGCATTCATCTTTTGATTTGTTCATTAGCTTTAGCCCGTAAAAAATTGAATAATTATTGTTATATATGATTGACTTTCTTATACTCATTCTAAACAATTCAAATTCCAATCGAAGTGCTTGAAACTGATATCTTTTTATTTTATTTGTTTCTTGATATTTTTTTTTATAGAATCCTGAATATTTTTTGGATTTTTTTATTTTCTTATTCTGTTTATAAACTTAAATTTTGATATGAAATTTTAAAAGCTAAACATACAAATATTTTAACCTTTCAAGTTTTTATTGATTAATCATGCATTTAAACTCTTTATACACCAAGACTTATATTTATAAAGATATTATACCTATAACTATCATAATTTAATAAAGATTCTAATTATCTAATTAAACAAACACTCTAGTTAGCTAGTCTAACACCAATTATTTTGATGAAGAATTCCTACTCGTATTCGGATTTTAATTAATATCTAACAAGATGCATGTGCACAGAGCACTGGTTCAATATCGCAGACAAGGAGAGGCAAGCCTCGTTTGGTTAGGGTCTCCTTCATTAGCTTCTAAGAGCTATGAATGGTACGCGGTCATGTCAGGTTATATCCTTGGATTGTCAAAAGACTAATCTTCTTTCTCAAGGAAAGATGTCATGTCCTATATATGCTTGGTAGCTTACAAGAGTTGGGTGGAATTTCAGCATGACGTGATGTTTTTATATATCATTATGAGATTAGGAGTGATAATTGCGAGACTATCATAATGTTGGGTGTTTGTGATAACTAAGTTTTCTGTATTTTGTTTATATCTTCTTAAATTTCCGCTTATTTCTTATAATTATCTACTTATATCTTGGACGGTTGATAATTTTATTTCAATAGATATTTTATTTTTTCAATTAAAATGAACTATTTTAATTTCAAAGCGTTTTAATGCATGTTTTAAGGTTTTATATATATATATATATATATAATACAAATAAATATAATTTTAATTTTTTAAATAATCAAGATTAAATAAAAATATAAATAAAAATAATTCAATTTAAATAAAATATCAATTTAATTTAATAATTTTTTAAATCTAAAAAGAAAATATGTGAAATAAAAAGGAGGTTGGGTTAGCATTTAGCGAGCGTCTAGTAGTGTAGCTAGCCTCTATCTAGGGATCTAGTCCTTGGATCTGCTACCACTTTGGACATGACGACAGACCAAGAGCCCATTACTCCACAAGCTCTAGACTCTAGAGTTCAAAGCAATTATACATCGACTTTAATTCGTCATCCCTCGAAATTGTACCATTCCGTCAGCCGTTATGTACCAGCCCATTCGTTGACGGAACAACTTACTTACAGGTAACTTTTGTCCATTTCTTACTCATTCATCAACAATCAACCAAAAAAACCCTAAACAAAAAAAACATTTTTCTTTACTATTCTCATCTACACAAATTATAACAGTGCTTTATTCTTCTTTTAATTTTTTCAACAATATCTTATTTTTTAATATTATATATATTTTTATTAGATTATCTCACTCTTATAACAAATCATGAGTTTAACTTATTAAATTAGATGACTTGGATTTTTTTAATTATTATTTTTTAATTTTATCATTTAATATTGAATTTATTGAAAACTAAGTTTTATAATTTCATTTATTTTCTTTCAATTAGGTTATTCTTACCTCAAAATCCAGAATAATACGTAATAAATTAACTCTAGTTGATTCATGTTATTTTTTTTATATTTTTTCTTGATTGAATTTTTATTCTAATTTTATCATTCAACATAAGATCAATTGAGAATTGAGTTTTATAATCTGTTTTGATTTGCTTTCTATAAAAATAACTCTGTCTCATGATCATGATTGATATTTTTAACATTTTAACCTTAGTTAATAGAGTCATTTTAAAAACAAAATTTCTAAGAGGTTATCTCGATCTCATGACCTAGGTCACAAATCCTTCAACATTGATTTTTTTTTTATTGAGTTATTATTATCTCATAACTTAGATAATGAGTTTGACAAGTCAACCTCATTGACTCAGTTTTTTATTGATTGATTATTTTTTTCATTTTTACTATTTAAGATTATATTTGATTAAGACTTATATTTCATGGTTTATTTTAGTTTAATTTTTATTATATTATCTCGATCTCATGACCTGATAATAATGTTAAATGAGTTAACTTGTGTTGACATGGCTCATTGTTATGTTATTTTTTTAATTAGAATTTTTATACATTTCATCATTTAACATGGGGTCTGATAAGGTTAATTAAGAATTAAGCTTTATAATTTATATTGATTTGCTCTCTATAGATTATCTCAATCACATGACTAGAGTCGCAAATTTGACAGGTTAACCCGAGTTAAATCAAGTTTTTTTTTTATGAGGTTATCATAGTCTTATAACCCGAGTCATGAGTTTAACAAATTAACTTAAATTATTTTTTTAATCCAATCCTTTAATATTAGGTTAATTAAGAATTAAATTTCATAATTTGTTTCAATTTGCTTTCTGTGAGGTTATCTCAATCATACAAAGGTTGTTTTTAGGTCTTTTTTAATTAATTTTTCTTATTTAATTCTTTAATATTGGATTGATTGTGAAGTAGGCTATGTAATTTATTTTGATTTGTTTTCTATGATATTGTCATAATTTCATAACTTAGATTGCGGGTTTTATATTTTGACTTGGTTTGGCGTAAGACAATCTAATATATTGTTAATCTAATATTATTAAAAAAAAAGATGTCATCTTCATTTTTTTTAGTCAAATTATATTTTTATAAGTTGTTCAGGTTGGTTTTGGACTCATAAAGTTAATTGGGTCATATCAGGTTACCCCACAAGGTTTCAATTTTTTCTTAACTAAAAAAAAACATAGCATCTAAATATGTTTTTTATGTTTAAAAAAAATTTGATTTGACACACAGTTTAGTGCGAGTCATTAACCTAGTAGTGTTGGACTCATAAAGTCAATCAGGTCATTTCAGGTTACCGCTATAGAGTTTAAATTTTGTTCGCTAGAAAAAAACATTAACAATATCTAAATATATTTTTAATATAAAAAAATTGATTTGACCCATAATTTAGTGCGGGTCATTAATCTAATAGTGATGAAATATGATAACAGGCATTGCCTAGCTAGTGAAACCAATATTGAATGGTCCTCAAAGTAGTTGTCTAGATTACTATCAATATTTTTTGTTTCTTTCTTTCTTTCTTTCTTTTTTTTTTTTTTTGCATAATAGCCAACTGAAATATTTTGTCGTTGATATATAGGGTTAGGGTGATTTAGTGGAGTGGTGGTCATTTTTTATTTACTTAGGATTGAATTGAAATGAGAACTATATTGTTAAAATTTCCTATTTGTATTTTGTGTCAAAATTATCCTATTTTATTACTAATTTGTTATGCACAAATATTTAAACAAAAAAAGTATAAATAGAGACACTTGATTGAAAATAAAAAACACTACAAACACTCAAATAAAAATAATTAAAAATGATATAAGAGAGAGAATACTATCAATAAACCAAATTGATTAGTACTTAAAAGTATATTTTTATCAAGTTTTATATCATTATTTTACACTTGAAGTATTAATAATTCATTAACTAAAGCATTCTTTAATAATAATAGGTCTAATACCATAAAGTATCTTTAATTTATGATAAATGTTCATATTAAATACAGACCTATCACATAAATAAAAGAATTGATTGATGAGTTGAAGTATTGAAATTGAAATGACAAAGAGAAGGCCAAACTTAGAAAAGAGATGCTGGTGCAGTCCAAATTAGAATATGTTAGGTAATTAGATCATATCTGGAGTTATTGATCTCAGATTTTGGTCTGCTTTATATGGATGAAAAGCTAAGACATAGGCCTAAAACTTTCATGAAAAGTCAATACTCAATTCTATTGTTTGAAAGTCCAAATCTTAGCAACAATATAGAAGTTTGAATATGTCTTGTAACCTAGACACTAGTCAGTATTTAGCCAATATCTCGAGTTCTAGAAGTTCAAATGATCTCAATTTTTTTTCCTGAAAAGATGAGACAATTTCCTACAACTTTTATGTGGAAGGTTGGTTCAAATTCAGACATTATCAATGACGTTTTATTCAGACAAGAAGATAAAAATTGTCATCAAGTTGAAATGTGACCACCCACTCAACAATTAATGTAATAATTCAATGTGTAACCCACAATCATATGTTAAAGTGTGTGTGTGAAAATTAAGGTTTAAGAATACATGTTAAATGAGTATATGAGCAGAATTAAGTGATAA
>NW_011499934.1:254048-267041 GCF_000495115.2 Populus euphratica
ATCTAGTCCTGAGAAAGAAAATGAGTTTTTAGAATCAGCAAATCATCTTGGTCAAGTGCTTATCAAATCAATAGTTTTAAATTTTGGCTTATAAAAGGAGATATTTGTCATGCATTTAGGCATCTTGGTTTTCAGATCAAAATCATGCTCATGCTCTCTTTTTATTATAATGCTTAAGTTTTACTTTCATTAATATTTTGTTTATGTCTTTCATTTCCTTTCCTTTACTTGGTTAACTTTTATCTTATTTATGTTCTTATTTTGTTTATTTATATTTCTCTCTTTCATTATATTTAGCTAAGTTTATTATATCAAGGTGAAAATATTACACTAATGGTGTAAGAATAAGTATAGCGTAAACTTGACATGAACTTTAATGTTTAATTAATATTAATATTTTTTGTATTTGTTATCTTGTTCACCCTTAATACTTTGCTTGTTAAATAGTTAATCTAGATTTATGTTGTATAACATTTGATACAACAAATACTTGAAACTTTCATAGTTCAACCGTATGATGTAATAGACACTTGTGCTATAAATTATAATCTTGAATACCTAACAAAATTTACAGGTATTAGTATTATTCGAATAAAATAATTAATGTAATTATGTTAACCATTTATAATCTGGTTAGAACCTCTTATGTGTGTAGTTTTCAATTGACTAATAAGACTTTATACTATACTTTTTTGAAATACTATTAGTGGATTATCTAACCTTGATATTTATTTTTAGCATTGTTTGATCTTCACATTGATCTTCTATCTCAAAGTTCTCATCAACCTTTTCTTCTTCTTTTTTCTTTACTACTACTACTACTATTACTATTATTGTTGTTGTTATTGTATTGTTGTTGTTTATAATGTATATAATTAACTTTCTTATTATTTGATCCCAGTCTTGCCAGGTTATTTATTACTTTAATACTCCTGTACTTGGAAAAAGACATATATCTTTTGATCATTTCACATATTCTATTAAAAAAAAATTGTTTTAGGTGTTAAAATGTTATTTTTGGAGTGAGGGGTTGAATAGAAATAATGTTTATCTTTGAACATGTTGTGAAAAGTATATCAAGACTTATAAATATATTTTTTATTTAATTAATTTTTATTTTTTATGGTAATTATAGATTTTTTATGGTGTTTGAAATTAATTTATCATCATTCATAAAATATTTTTTGGATATTTTCAAGTGAAAATATTTTGAAAGTTAGATTTTTAAAGATAAAAAAAATAAACACTAACTTTTCAGCCACCTTAAGTTGTTGGAAAGTGAACCAGAAAAGATGTATCTCCTATATAAAAGAATTTAGGGGGCAGCAAAGTGTTGTTTGCCCATTGAAAAATAATCTCTTTAAATTAATTTATTAAAATAATATTTAAGCAATTATACAATTATACCATTGTTTTAAAGAAGACTAGGTTTTTTATGATGATATTATTAATTTTTTTATGAATAATTATAAATTAGCCTAATATATAGATTTTATTGAAATAATTTTTTTATTAAAATAAATGAGAATAAATTATTTTTTAAAAAATAATTTTCTTGTTAATGTTAAATTTTTTCATACATGTGTGTAATTATAATTGATTCATAGTTATTTAATTGAAACTCTGTTTTGCGATCATATTAAGATTCCACTTAAAAAAACAACACAATGCTTCTTATAAAAAAAAATGTTTTCATAAAAAAATGCATGAATAAATAAGCTATATTTTTCTTATTAAAAATATATGTTTTTTTCTTTTTAGTTCAAATCATTATGGTTATCCTGAATATTTTTTTTGAATAATATTTCTTTTTTATTCAATTAACTATATTACTGATAGAAAAGGTTTTTTTTTTTTTTGTGAAAATACAAAAATTACTAGTTTTTTTTTTGTGAAAATACAAAAATTACTTGAATTTGTTTTTAAATATTTTAACGAAATCGCTTTCGTAATTTTATATATGTTGTCTTTCATGTTAATATTTGTTTTTGTTACAATATAATTAAAAAAAATCAAATAAATCCTCACAGCATTGTTTGCGAAGTATCATTGGTAATTCTCAAATTCCTTTGGTTAGGACTCTTATGGCAACCTTTCAACTGGTTCCAGTCAATGCAACAAGAAAAATTATAAACAGGGACGGATACAAGATCTCATCTGAGGTTGTGTTTGGCGCGGGAGTAAATAAATGATCAAGGAAACTTGGGTGGTGGAATTAGCCACTTGTTTCCATTGATGTAAGTCATGCTCAGGAAGGGTTTTGCTTCTGCTTTAGATAATGACTTCGCATATGAAACTCGGCCGAAGGAGCTAGAGCCTGGTCCAGCGCACTTGTACTCTCCATAATATACAGTCCTGATTCATCAAAAACATTAATATATTAATTTAAAATCTGAAAAAGAGGGAAAAGATGCTGATGCGTACCCTTCACGCTCAGGGAACTTCCAGGTGGACCATCCTTCATCGTTAATCAGATGGCCCATGTAAGTGTAAGCGAAGACAACTCTTGGTCTCTGCTTCCATGCACGGCCGAGGTAAGTGTCGTTGCCGAAACCAGTTAAGTTGCAATGGATGAAGGTGAATCCACTGTCTTCGGTGACATGTTCCCGCGCTTGAGCTGTGATCACCCCAGTACCTTCCGCTACAGAAGCAATAGTTGTGTTCTGTATAATTAATTCATCGACACCCCCAATTAGTAACCATTAAACAAAAATCTAAAAGGAAATGTTCTTTCACTGTAATGGGAATTTGAAAATGACGTGTGGGATTTTGGCTATTTCTAAAAGGAAATGAATGCTCTTTCAGAAATGCCAATTTGGAAATTGTGGTGTTGGGGACTGAGTTTCGATGGTGAAATGGCAGCTACACTGTTGGATTTTGCACATTCTCAGGCTGAATATCAAACTGTGAAGAGTTGTCTTGAAATTTTAATCAGGCTTGAGATTTTTGTCGAAGTTTGATGGGATTTTAGTTTGTTGTGACGTCGTCAAGAGAGTAATTAAAGGAACAGGGAGTACCAAGTAGAGGGATTTTCCGTTTCCAAAAATGAAGTCAACAGTTCCACGGACATAGCAGTCCTTGAAGAAATGCCGGCCTCTATCATCACATAAAGTGTCCTGAAACCCAATGAACTTGCAGTTATGAAACGCTGCTTTATCTCCAGATATTCTCATGGCCACTGCCTGCCCACCAGTTCTATTGACATTTGGCATTGGGGCCGAATTCTACAAGCAATAATAAGTAGAATTAATAAAAGATATCACACACACACATATATAAGATGGTAGCCATCCGTTAAAACAACCATGGCATGCTGGTGGCTACCGATAAATCCCTTAAGACAAATTAAAGAAAGGACAAGTAACGAGTATTTAAACTATTGAAATGAGTATTTTACTATATAATATACAGTTTTTTCGAGTTTTGGATGTTTGATTTACATTTTCAAGGTAACCCTACCTCAATACTAGCGCTTTTCTTCTCTTTCTTTTTCTGGGATATGATTATTCGTACAGAAAAACCTAATTAGTGCTCCACTCTCCACCATTATGAAGGCCAAAATGTTTATGCATGGCAACCATTTAATAGGAAGGAAAGAAAATGAATTACCACAAATGCCACATTGACGGCCATGAAGTAATCACTCTCTACGGCCACGGTTGCGCTATAGATCGTTCCATACTGGGAAGCGGTGCCATTGAACACAATTCTTGGTATATCCATCGGATCCCCATAAAATGTAACAAACGGCTTATTGCATTTAATTGTGATTTTCTCCCAATACTCACCCCCACCAATCTGAATAATTATTCTTCGCTTGTTGTCCTTTTGAATGGTCTCCAGGGCATCAGAAATAGTTGTAAAATCGGCGAAACCATCCTTCGCAACCCTTATCAACCTCAGCCTGTCCTCGGCAGAGGCCAAAAGCTCATCCAAAACAATGCGTGGAATCCCTTTGGAGTCATTGGATTTTCGATCATTAAAGTCATTGATGTTCTTAGCAACCCATGCTTTTACTTTTGAGATGTCTGCAGGGACGAGTTTGGTCGTGGAGATTGCTGTGGGAATGATTTGGATAGCTTGTAATGTGATCAAAAGTAATGCAAAAGAAGAGAACGATAGTTTCATTTCAAGACTTATGATTTGATACTACAATGCTACATGTATGGTTTCTGTTTTAGATAAACTTGTGGTTCATCTCGGTTATGATAAAGCTTGCCTCGGAGGTCATGGGTTTCTTAGATGTCCATGATCGGAGGAGAACTATCAGGAATGCTTATGTGTTTGCTGGGGATGAAGATGTCTTTGGAATTTTGAGAATATTTTTTGTGAATGTTCTTGATGATTTATTGCATTGCCTAAAATAGATTTTTGGCTTTAGACATGCTTCCAAAATTAGCACGAACAATTCTAGTCATCAAGAGGTTAATTAGGTCATGCTCATTCAATAGCCGATTGGTCGGCAAATATAGCACTTGACAATATGCTGGGTCTGCAAACTTTGGAGGACCTCCATCATGCTCCCTTAATTTGTTTTTTGTTTTTTTTGTCGATATTTGAGGGGTTCAATTCTGATGTTTAGAACTGTCTCTATTTCCCTCTTTGTACCGGGGAAAAATGGAGTATTTTCAAGATGGCCTGCCTAATCCGGGTTACATGAAAATTAATGAATAGGCCCTTGCTCATTGCTGGTACAAGGATATTAATGATCATGCTTGTTTGTCTAACTAATTAATATGCATTTAATATTTATGATTTGCATGTTCTATATTCTTGTATACATTTTTGTTTATATAATTATTTTTAATGTCGCATTTTAGACATTAGTTATCTTTATTAATCTCATGCTTCATTTGTTGAATTAAATATTGGTTTACACTAGTTAGCATATGAGGAATTAATTGTATCCTAATGGGTTTTGCCTTGGCTTCATACTTACGAGAACTTAAACTCCTGTTAAAGTTTTACAAATTACGATTGGTAGCCGTTATGGATTTTTCTAGTCTATACTTTTTTGCACTTCATGATCATTAGGACAACATGTTAAGGTTCGCTTCCCTAAGAGATGAAGGACCCCTTTGATATCAATAGGTTAATTAACCTTCCCTCGTATAATGACTAGAACTATTCTCTAAGTTGTCTTCCCGTGATATCATTACATGAACATTAATATTAACATTAACATTTGCTTATTTTAGAAATGGGTGACAAAAAAAACATAAAATATATCCATGTTTAATTCCAGCAAAAGTTTGAATCCTTATAAGCATAAAAGAGGGATTGTTTAAGCCATGGATTCATTGGTGAATTGCCTGAATTGAAGTGCATACTCTTCTTTAACAAGATTGAAAAACTCTAAATGTGTTGGGAAAAATTAGACTTCTATAAGAAACATGTATTCTGACAAAAGAATGAAAATTTGATGGAAGTATTAAAGATATCCTTTAAAAAATAAGTCATGATAGTTATGATTTAGTTTTAGGATCCATTATTCATATGTTTTTTTCTTGGGATAGTTGACAGGATACCTACCATTGAAGAATATCAATAGTTATTACAAATACCCCAATTTACATATATTGTTTGTTACTATCATCAGTGTAACTAAAGTTTTTAAAAGATTATAAAGCATTTAGCTGTGGATGAAAATATTAGGGTAAATCCCACTCATGTCCACAGTCCACATGTTTTATTAGGAAAAGTTGGATGAACAATTATCCCATCATGTATGTATTATAAATGTATTTAATTTTTTTATTTGAACATCAATTATTTAGTTTTGATTGATTATCTAATATATTTTTTGTTTATTATGATACATTATATAAATGTTATATATGAAGGACTTAATATTTTTATCTTCGACTGTATGTCGTGAGGGATTTGACATTTGATTAATACAAGCCCCGTTGTAATGTTTTAACATTGTTGAAATGCATTATCTAGATATGGTAATGCATCAGTTTAGACTATCTTAGTATATTTCAGATTATGTTGATATCATAAATGAGCTACATAGTATTAGTTGTCAGGGTAAGCGTATGGGAAACTGGTTGGTAAATCATGCATCTTACATGGATCTCTTGGATGCTAGGACGGATTGTGTTTTATAGAAGAGGCATCCGACAATTAATATAGATACCTACATGACATGATATTTATCAATTACACATCATTTTATTACATTGACCTGGTAATGTTTATTGAGATGTCCATAAAATTCAATGCACTATACCTAGATATAATTGATTGGTATGCAATATTATTTTATATTTATTGAATACTGGATTAATTTTATCATGGATGATGACTACTAATTGGTTTTTAATATATATATATATATATATAGATTAATTACTTTGTACCAGAAGCTTAGAAAACAGTAACGACTATTCGTGAAGATTGATAAAACAAGACATATTGTGGCCAACACTATATTCAATTTATATAGTGGTAGACTTTAAAAAGTTGGGAAGGTAGGACATCTTGAAGTGACATTAATGGAAAATAAGGTTTCTTAATGTTAAAGTGTTGGAGATGTTAGTTCATCCACGAGCATCCCAGCCTCGTCGACCCAGGTTTATTCACAAGTTGGGATGTTATTGGTTCTCCTCACATATAGATATTATAGATTCATCCTCGAGTTAGACGAGCTGGGGTAATACTTCAGACCCATTCATGAGTGCTTCAAACCCTTCTATGAGCTGATGAGATTATTATATATAGTTATATGTTATTATATATTATGAGAATTATAAATAATTATATAATTAGTTTAATTTTTAATAAAACTGGTTATTTGTATGAATTATTGTTTTTATTTATTATAAAGTTGATGTCGAAATAAAATAATATTTATGTTATAAAAGTCGTAAATACCATCTACAATACATGAGTTGCAATTAATAATTATGACTTGCATGTTATATAATTTTGCAGATAACATCAGCCATTTACATATCACATATGCTAATTATTACATATGTTAATTATGGTATTTTAACTGTGATAAATTTCTTAGTAATTTTACTATTTAAAAAAAATTAAATTTGTTAAAATACCAAAACACTTGCTAAAGTCGTTAGCCGCCTTTTAAGACACACACAAGACACGCATTGTTCCGCTTGTTTTTCTCTTGTCCCAAAAAGTTGTTGAAAAACTCACAGTTCTTTTCTTTTTTTTTAGAAATAGCATAACTTAAAGAACGAGGGAAAAAATAAAATAAAATAGTGTCTAGTCTTTTAGGCTGTGCCGTTGCCAAGCGCGACCTCGAAAAAAAAAAAACAATTGCTTTGGGAGCAGCAGCTTCCAGGGATCCCTCCAAAGTCATGCCTGAAGAAGCAACAGGACGAGGAGAAAGAAGCTACCAAATGAACAGTGGCATTGGTTCTTTGAGCAAGTAAAGTATGCCTACAAATTCAGGTCCAGGCTGGAAATCAAAAGCTAGTTGATGACTTCTCATGGAAGGGGTCTAAGCCCTAAGAACAAGAGGGCAAAATGTTCAAGTTTCTTAAATAGTTGTAGCCTTGTAGAATATTATCGAAATCGTACTTTTCATTACATTTTGAAACATGGGAGACGAAGACAATAGTTTATAATCATGTTTCTCTGAAAATATTCTTAAAAAAAATAAAAAAATTAGCATAGCCTAGGAAATTATATAGGTTGTTGTGATATTTAGCACTGCGTTTTTCTGTTTGGAACAGCACAGTTTATAAATTGTATCGTTAAGTTAAGCTTTTGAAAATAAGTACTCTTAATTTATAAAAAATCATACTAGTTTTTCGAAAAAAAACACTCCAACCCGCGAGGTGTTTCGTGTATTGCTAGGTTCAGAGAGGTGGATCATATCCTTGCTGCTTGCTATCATGTCGGGCTGCTAATCATGGAAACATGTGCTTGCTTGAGATACAGAGAAACAGAGGCGCAGACCATTGAATAAATTATTCAAGGGAGGTGGTTCCTCAGAAATAAACTACAAATTTGTTCACGAGGAAGACACAGACACCTCATCCATGAGACTGAAGAGAGAGCCATAAAAAAATGGTTAGAATATTGAAAGAACTGTACCCATATTGAGTATTATCTCACATGGCCTTGAATTATATATCAGGGGCAATTGTTTGATGCCCTGCGTTCAAATGGCATCCACAGCACTACTTTGTTTACAAATGTAATGTAATAAACAATACCAAATGTAGGCAAAGACAACATCTCATTAACGTTACTGGAAAAACATCGTAACTGCATCTTTTTTTTTAGATTAACGTGGGTGTCTGTAACTGCATCTTTTTTTTTTTAATATTAATGTGGGTATCCGGATCAGCTTGCGTGCACCACGACTAATCTCACAGGTCCTAAAGTTAACGACCATGTAAGCCTTTAGTGGCCATTATATAAGCAACCAAGGACTCGAACTTGAGACTACAGAGGGAGCAAACCCCTTAGTCCTAAGTCTTTACCACTTAACCACCATCTAGATGGTTTTGTAACTGCATCTTTAAGGTTACGATAGATTGGAGCAATGGAATAATATTTTTTTTTCTTTTAGAATTAAAAACTTAAACTTAGCCATTGAGGGTATTAAAATACTTTTATATAGGGTGTTAGTTATTATCCAATTGAAATAGATAAATAATTCATTTGTTTTAAAGCATAGTAAAAAGATCAAAATGCCTTTACAAGTAAAATTTTCAATGCTAAGGTAAATGGAAATTTTGGTACTCTCAATATAGTTTTTCATTATTATCATAAGGGGTAATTTTATACTTGAATAAATATAAAAATTAATAAAAAAATTTAAAATACAGTAAAATAACTAAAATATTATTAGAAGTTAAACTTGAAAGGTTTTTTTTTAACTATTTCACCATGATTTTTTGTCTACGTCGGGCTTTATATATATATATATATATATATATATAAAACAAAAAAAATCAAGCATGTGTATAACACTCGAAGACATATGGGAGACATGCTAGAGCAATATATATAGGTGGTAATAGTTTGATTTGACGAAGATAAGCTTTTTTTTATCTTTTTTTATTTATTTATTTTTCCCAAACATTATAACTTGATTTTTTTTGTTGTTAGTATTTTAACTTAAGTTTTTAATCTTTTTGTTTCTAGTTTTTTTATTGATTCCTTTATAAAAGATCTATTTGCTTTTAAAATTTAATATGGATTTTAAAAAAAAATTATAATTTTATAATTTTTTTATCAGATTATCTCAATCTTATAATTTAAATTATAAATTTAAAATTACAAATTTTTCATACTAACCTCTTAATAAATGAAAATACAGTTTTTTATTTTTTTTTTCTTCTATATTTAATGTGTTGTGTATATTTGAAAAGAATACGGCGAATGGAATACGAGAAGCTCTTAATTGAATGGCAAGAGGCATAAACTTGGCCTAAGAAGCCTCCGAGAGTAGGAATTCCCTTTTATAATTCTCTCGGATGTTACACTAGGGTAACCATTTATAGAGCAAAAACAATTACTTCTAAACATAAGATTATGACAAATTGTAGTGAATGTGGACCTTCATGAGATATATAGCAATTATTAGTTATGAAATTTTGCTTAACAAACAAGTCTGTCTTGTATCCCATACAAAACATAAGATCACATCCCAACACACACAGAACAGACCGGTAAAAGCTTGATGTCCCTGCCCATGAAATTCAAAAACACGCCTGCAAATCTAACTAAAATTTCCTAATTTATTTTTTATTTTTTATTTTTTTTTGTCAATAAAAAATATATCTGCGAGAACCTGCTTTACATCCAAAGTAAGTCGTAAAATCTGGACCAAATAGACCAGTGCGATTACTCTTCAATAGCTAAAGCACCTTCAGCTGCAATATCACCTAGGAATCATCAGTGATGGAGGTGACCATACTGAAGACAAGCCATTCATGCATCACGATTTTTAACTTAAAATGAATAAATACCCTTACCTGACCCTTCATCATCGTGGTCTTTTGGATGGCTCTCCATGCACTTCAGGAGAAATTTAAAGGTCTCAATCTCACATGGGATTGTAAGCGCACCAGTATGATCAAACCCAAACTCCTCTTCAACCTTTTCCAGCAAAACCTTGAACAGGGAGTGGCTAAGGTAGCTAGTCGGGATGATAAACCTCCGAAGCTCTGGTCCAACGTAAACCGCCAGGTACCCTTTGGGCACGTCAGCTGGCGGTTCTGGGCTGTGGCAACTGTCCTCGTCTGAATCGCAACACTTAACACTGTTCAGCCTCTTATTAACAACTGGTGGAATGCCATTGGAGGGATGACCAGAGGGAGGGCTGGTTTCCTTTGAGCCAATTGTTACAGATTGCCACTTGTGGAGAATTTCCTTTAGCCTAACAATCTGCCGAATTCCAGTCAACTTGCTGCTACTATTGTCATCCATTTCTAAATATTTACCACTAACAGTGAAAAATATCCCAGAACTGAACTCAGAGTGTTTGATTGCAGACGTGCAAGTCGCATCAGATGATCTTCCACTGCATTTCCAAGCATAAAACATACAAACGTAGATAAAAAGTCATAAACAAGGCGAAAAGTTCATCGACTACCATGCCAATTCTCATGTACAAAGAATTACCAGCATCACAAGGATAATTGGTAAAGTGCTCAAAATTGTGATTAACTAGACAATCAAAGTTGATGATCAGGTCAATTTCTAGTGTACAAAGTGCTATCCATGTTATAATAGCATGAGTTTTAGAACTAGAAACAAGAGATTAGCTGGCGATCTAATGCTTGCCAATCTTTTAGGAACAAGAATTTCTTGAGAGCCAGGCAGGAGCATGGAACAGAACCAAGGCTCTTACAGGTGAAAGCAAGAATTGAACAACCACAACACTACTTCCCATCATACCTCCCTCCGAATATACATGGCAGTACTCTTACCTCCCTCAGGCGATCCAATTTCTTTGTATCACTCTTACAGAATAAGAACTTGGAATAAACATCATACAGATCCTAATTAAAAGTGCTTTGGTTTGAAAACAACAACACAAAATTAAACAATTAATATATTAATTTAATGATATAGATTACAGAGCCTAAAGGGTGATTTGGGAACACAAAGATCTGGTTTTCCTTCACAAATGCTAATTAAATTAAAACATGAAATGTTCGTCAACTAGCTGGAGGGTAAAATCTGTCAGATTTCTTTATTCTGAAAATCTTACCAGAGAAGATTTTAGAGCAGGCCAAAGATTCCTATGGTTTCTGAAACTGCAACGAGAGGAAAACTAAAAGATGATTTCGACCACTGCTTCGAACTATAGTGCGAAAACATAGTTATGTTCTAACTATACAAATTAAATAGAAAGAGAAAGAGGCCTGATTATAGCGTGATAAGTGAAACATACAATCTGATCTGTTTATATTATTAAACTGTAGTAATTTAATTACTCGCACGTCTGTCCTTCAAAAAGAAATAATCATCCAATAGATAATAAAAGATAATAATGGGAAGATCTGTACGATGTTTATACAGGCGATAGATCTAAAAGATAACGCATAACATCATCAAGGGTTGTGATCTTACCCTATCAAAGGTAGAAATTGAAAATAATAATTTCGAAAATCAAAACCACCATGAATTGAATATCTCTGCAACAGGCACAACAATCTCAACTATGGGACCCATCTAGTGCTGGGGCAAAAATTTCAACTCCTCGCATAAATTGCATGATTATTTGGCATTCATAAAAATGTTCACCGTGACTGGCATTCATTCCACTTGGCTACCATTAAAAATCTTTTACTATTACTTGGGAAAATTCTCAAGAATTAATTTAATAAACAAAAAACAATCTTCGCCTCCATCATTAAACATGCCAATTCTGTATATTTTCCCAACCACAATTGTCACAGCTATGAGCTATCAACATAAGATCTGTAGGTAAAACAAAAATCTCTCTTTCAAATAAAGATTTCAACTTTCATATCATGACCCTTATCATCTTAAGCCCCATGAATATAAACAAATAATTAAAAAAAAAAAAGTCATAGAGAAATAAAAACAGAGATCCCTGAAGATTCACATAAATGAAAACGAAGAAAAGAGAGATATCATCAACTTTTGGATTAAAGAAATAATGTTTTGCATGGAAAGCCATTAGATTATATGTAAAAACGTACCCGGACGAGAAATCAAATGCTGCGAAAAGGGAGCAGAAACGCCATAATTGGAGGTTTCAGGAGCTGGGAAAGAACTCAGAGCGACCAAGAGAGAGATTTTCTCCTTCTAAAAAAGAGGGGTAAAAAAGGAAGGGCAGGCTCTCTCTCTCCTTTTTTTATATAACTATCAATCAGTATCCTATATTTATCTATGAAATCCCAAAGCAAGTGAATATTTGAGAATCAAAGTTTTTATTTTTTACATAATGTTAACAAGGCAGGAAATTTTTCGTGGCAGCACCGCTGGTTTCGCTTCAGTCTGTTATGATTATAGAAAACAAACAAAAAAAGGGAAATCCAATATGGAAAGGAACAGAGATCTGCAATGCAATGCAATGCAAACGAGGAAAGGAAAGAATGGATCGGATGGAGATTGTGTAGACCAGATACAAATGGTGACAGCCAGTTTGCTCCGCTTTGCTTTGCTCAAAATCCTAATGCAGTTGTGCACTTTATGTTGGGTACACGTGATCACCTGATTCTCAGTATTTGAGTTGGTGGGTCCTCCAAACACTTTCTTGTGGACCATGCCCTCCTCTGTTTTTATTTTCCCCCCTTAACTTGAATAAAATAAACTTTACAGCATTTAAGTCCTTTCCTTTTTAAAATGAAAAACGTTATCAAAAAATTATTGTTTACCATATAAATATTTATTGGGATATCCATAGATAATCCACTTAACGATTGTTGTGTATATAATATAGATATGTTGATCTGATGATTAATAAATCAATTATTACCATGTCATGCTAATGTATTTGAAAATATATCAATTGACATATTACCTATCAAC
>NW_011499934.1:267367-275539 GCF_000495115.2 Populus euphratica
TTTTTTTAATTAAAATAATTATCAGATTTACTTATTTTTTAATTTGACATTTGACATGGTTTTTAAATTTTTTTATAAATTTTAATTTGAATTTTAATATCTTTTAATTATTTTATATAATATAAAATATTAATACTAATAAAAAAAAATTCATGAAAATTTGATTCAAATTGTTTTTTATTTTTAAAGTTTTAAAATAGATTTTGAAAATAATTTTATTATATTTATTATTTTTTAGCTTTAAATCTCAAGTCATATTATTTTGATGTTTCTTGTTAACGTTTTTGTAACAATCATATTTTTTTTAATGTATAAAATAATTCAAGTTAAAAACCTTGTGTTTGTTAAGATAAATAAGAGACATATAAATAAAAAAATATTTTAATGTAAGTTTAAAAAAAATTGTATTTTCAAATTTAATAATAATACAAAAAAAATTTCTCATTCTTGATTTTTTTTTATATTTAAAAAATAATTGATCCCTTACATCAATAAACTAGTTAACTCTAATAATCATCCTAGTAATAAACTCAACGACGTAAATCTATTGACATGGATTTATTGATATACTCCATTAAAAGCAACAAATAAGTAGATTAAAAAGGACAAAAGAAAAGAGAACTTCTCATTCATTTTCTTTCTAAGAACTATGGGATATTTTCTACAAAAATGCTTTATGTATTGAAAAATCATATTAATTTTTTATAAACATATGTGGCAAGTTACTTATCTTATATAGAACTAGAGCAAAACCTATAAAGCCCCAGCATCTTGACAAATGGATTGATAAGCTGGTAATAACTAAAAAAAGAAAAAAAAAACTATTAATCTCCTAAAGCCAAGTGTTATTGAATCTAATTCTTCTTATGTTATCAACCATGTAAGTTAATGGAAGAGAAATTAAAGATAAGTTTTTACAAAATTAAATAAAAAATAACAGTATGTTTATTGTAAATTATTTCTATTTTGACTAAACAAAAGATGGTATCATTTAAAAATTTAATCTAACATAGAATTATGTTTCAATCACACTCTTATTATTTTTTTAATAAAAACCTGTCTAAATAAAAATATTATATTATGTGATATAATTTGTAGTGTTTTTGTTCTTTAAAAATCAAGTATGCACAATTAAATTTTTTAAATAATGTGCTATCAAGTGTATATAGCCAAGCAGACAAAGGACCCGCAAATTTTTTTTCTCTCCCCCATTTTTATTTGTATAAGTATTTCCTATTTCCGATGAAATTTAGTAAATGAGTTCGTGTCATGATTTTGACTCCAAAAATTCATTAGTTTTCGGCAGGTATCCCAAAGACAAAGAAAAGAAGTATCACTAACTCTTTTTGAACTCTTTTTGATTACGGATAGGAAAGATAGGAAAGGGGAAAAATTCATATGTAATTGACTTAGGAAGAGTAAAGAAGAAACTTGGGTTTGTTTAACAAAGACAAGAAAAAAAAAATAAAATAAAATAAAAATAATGATTGGGTCTATTGAAGTGTACCTTTTTTTTTTTTATTTCAGCTTTATACTCTATCTCGAATGATTCCAGCGAGCAAGCTAATGAAAATACTTTATTTTTTTTTTGTTTTTTGATAAACCAAGCAATTGCAAGCGGCTAGTTACAAACAACAAACAATACCATAATGAAGAAATAAAAACTATACAATTTTTGTTTTTGTATTTGAATTTTATTTCGTTTTTTTTTAGGGCTATACAGACTTGAACCGTCCTTATATATACAAATATCAACAACAATAAAACTTAGATCTTACAACAAATTTTGAACATTAAAAAGATGTGTAGAGTAAATCATACATGAAAGCATTGAAAATCAATAGACTGATTTACAAAAAATTTCCATTAACCTTATAATAGTAGCTTCCTCGTAATGTAATTATTAATAATTATGAGGAGTGTAACTTAATTACTAAAATTTTAAATTATTTTATAAGAATTATTAATTCTAATCTTATCAATTTTAAAACTATTTAAAATATATATAATTATTAATTTATAAATTTATAAATTAATTAAAATATATATATAAACTAACTCAAATATTCAGATTAATAATAATAATAAAAATGCTCGTTATCAATTCTCGTACTTGTCCATACAAAGTCATGATCTAATGGAAGACCCAATTGATATGATGATTGAGGAGTAGATATCTGGGCTTTGGGCTTACAAAAACAATATGATGGATTATATAGATTTCATTCGTCTTGTTTCTGTAGTTAGAGCTAGAGAAAGTAAGTGGTGCCATGAGATGGTTTTTTTTTTTTTTTTAAATCATATCTGTATTGATATCCAAAATTAAAATCAATTTTTATATTATATATTTATAAAATAAAAAATTTAAATATCTATATCCGATTCATTAAATCCTAAATATCCATTATATATATATATGGAAATAACCTCTCGAAAAAATTACCATCCCTGATTAGCATTCAGCTTGGTACATCATCTTCATCATTCTTTATAAAAGAATAGTCCAATGTTCTCATGGGGTGTTTGTAGCCACCTGTTAATGTAACTGGATAATCTTCGTCCTGATTCCGTTAATTAATTACAATGCAAACACCTGAGGATTCTTAGAGGGTAAAACATCGTGGCATCTTAAGAACATCGAGCGCATAGAACTTGGTGGTGACAAGTTCTTCTCAAGCAGAGATCCTAGTCAACTAAAAGGAGATTATTTCTGGGCATGAGGTGGCCTGCTTGGGTTCTAGTTCTGGGTTGGTAGAGCACAGAAACGAATAATTGCTGGGATTCTTGACTTATATTTTTGATCACCTATGTCTACGTTTCACTGAAATAGGCTAGCTAAACAACAGGGCTCATCCTGTGGACTTTAAGCACCAGTGTTGTCTTTGTCACTTAATAATACAAGTTAAAGGAACACGTATCACCATCCATCAGAGCAGACGTTTGCTCTTTCTTTCTGTGGTTGTGCTGTAGATTCCCACCTAAATGGCCAGATTGCAGCTCAAGAAACCATGGCTTTTTACGCTGTACAATTGTCGTGCAAATAGGCAGTACAATCTTAACTAGTCAAGCCTTGTGGCTAAAACCAAGTACTGGGCATTCTCTTTCAGTACTTTCCATATAATTGGAAGGACAGGTTTTTGATTCAGATTTACCTTGATTTGATTATCCACTGTCATTGGAGGATCTGTGAATTGTCACTGTAAATAACAGTGCCATGCAACTTGGAGGAGAAGTATTCGGATTAGAGAGCGAATTTTCCTTCAAGTTTATCTTGTCGTAAAGAAATTGAATCGAGAAGAAAGCTCCATGCTTTCTTTATGCAAAGTCAAATTGAGTTGGTTGGGTTGCCTCTCAATCAAAATCAAACGACAAGTGTTTGCTAACAGTGGCTTTCATGATGGACACTGAATGCCATGGGGCAGGAGTTGGTGGGTTCAATTACGAATATTTGTGTGAAAAATACATTATCTCCTCAGTTTCCTGGCTGCTTTCTAACTTCGACCAAGGCATCGAACCATAAAGACAAAACAAAAAAACATTTATGTACATGCCTTTGCAAACAATAAATATACGAAAATGGTAGCAACTTGTACTAGTTTAAAGTCTTGATAAGAACGTTGTGCTATAATATACACAATTTTACCATCGGCACTTGTAATAACAAATGGGAATTTCCCAACCTTTATGTATCACCTTTTAAAACTATTAATTCTCAGCAATTGCACCTCGCGTAGGGAACCATATTCAATTCGACAATGATTTAAACTGTCATCCTATAAAATAAAACATCTAGTACAAATTCACCTGTCCTGAATCAATTATACGCTGCCGATAAACAACGTTACCAACCCAACGAATGAAATCCATTCCTGTAAAGATATAGAGGTATTTAGAAGTGCCATAGCAATTATTTTCTAAATGTTTTTAGTTAAGAAAATATATTAAAATAATATTATATTTATTTAAAAATTATTTTTGACATTAAAATTTCAAAATAATTTAATAATATAAAAAATTAATTTTAAACAAAAATAAATAAACCTTACCCCATCTTATTTTTATCGCAGTCCCAAACTCTCAAACGGGCTCAGCAGCCATAAGCTTTGACAGAATCAGAGACGGTAGCGTGCCAAGCTGCTGGGAGCCAAAATTGATAAGTTAAAAAAATTAATAAAGCATGCCTTTTGTACGTGGTGTATGGATAGATGAAAATACTAATGACAGGAATGTATAAAAAATCATGATGAGGGAGGGATATTAGACTGCATTCAACTTACTAGCAGCCAGTTTTCCTGACATGGGCGTTCAAATTTATGTTTAGTAACGTGTAAATATTTTTATAAGAATGTGTTTATACTGAAAACAAAAAATACTAATTTAAAATTTATGTCTATGGTGGTTAGTAATATGGGTTCATAAAAATATCACCGACTAATTTGTATAATAAAGAGAAAAGTTTAAGTTTTTTTCTATCATTAAACCTTTTTTTTTTTAATTTGACACATTTATATTGACTTTATTTGTTTTTTTCTATCATTAAACCTTTTTTTTTTTTTAATTTGACACATTTATATGACTTTATTTGTTATTTAACATTGTAGCTTGTCTTTTCTTGACTAGATATTGTGTTATAGCAAAGTCTTTAGCACTTACAAGCACTTCCTTGAAGCTTGAATTTGCAAAATAAAATAAAATCACATTAATAAAAAAAAAATAAGTTTTAGTGGTGAAAATTAAAAAAAAAAAACTATAATAGACTAGAGTGGACATACAAGTAAAACATGTTGGTTTGTGGATCACACTCGTCATTATGCGAAGGAGGCTCGTTGTGTTAAAGTAGTGCACATGGTCTGCTTCCATGTCATCCACTGTATCATCTAAAGTGTCATGTTGAGGTCTATATGTCAGGGTAGTGGATGTTGACCGATGATGATCGATAATTAGGTGGCAAAGGTATTTTTTCCTTCCCCCTCTCTCTTTTCTCTTATCTATATGGGATTCGCGTTGACTTAGCTAAGATTAAAAGGTGTCTTGTTATTTTTTTATGTAAGTTTCAATTTTTATTCTTTTGACTTTTTTATTTGGGTCTTTTTTTAAAAAAAAATTCAATTTATCTTTCAACATTTGATTTTTTTTAGAATTAAGCTTCATAATTTTTCCTATGAGGTGATCAAGGCTTTATGATTTAAATCATGAGTTTGAAATATTAAACCGGTTTGATATTGTTTTTTTATATCTTTTTTTACATTTTTTTTTTAGTTTCATCATTCAATATTAGATTTGTTAAAAATTGGATTTCATGATTTTCTTTGCTTTTCTTCTTGTAGAGCTAACCCAATCTCATGATATAAATCATGAGTTTGTTGGTTGGTCAAGGTTGACTAGAAGTTATTTTTCTTAGTTGTGTCCTTCAACATTTTGATGAATTGAGAATTAATATTCATAAATATTTCTATTTGTTTTTTTATATATTAGGTTATTCCATTCACATGATTAAGCGAGTGGGGTTTAGTGGACTTGTTGGAGTTTATTTATATGTTTTAATTTTATTTTTTTAATTAATTTTTTTATATAGTCACTTTTACATTTGGATTGTTGGGAATTTACATCATAAATATTTTCTAATTATTTTCTATAGAGTTATCTTAACCTCACATTCTAGGTTAACACTAATAACTTTTTTTTTGTTCATTTGTAACTCTATTTTTTTCTTCAATTTCTTCATTCATCATTGGGTTGTCTAGAAATTGAGTTTCGTGATTTTACTTTTTTTGGTGATCATTCTTTTTATACACGTCATTATGATGAATTTTTTTTTTTAAAAAAAGATACAGTCTATTTAATATTGTGGCTATTTTATTATATAATTAAATAAAGATAACTTATTGAATTTAGTCGGTTTTATGAACCGAGACATATAATTTTTTCTTATTTTCTTTAAACAAGCTAACAACACATTAAATTTTTTTAACATTAAAAGAGACTTTGGTCTAGCCCAAGGCATATCACGGGCCACCTATCTATTAAAAAACACTAGAATTATGAGGTGATACATTGTTCATTATCATAGTATTTTTTTTACTTATTTTTTTTGTTTGATCCTTTTACATTGGATTAATTTGATATTAGATTTGATTATTTGTTTTGTGTGGCCTTGTTTTTGCTACTTGCGATGTCATGAAAGAAAACCAATTCTTTGTTGATGCTCAATTTAAAAAATAAATAAATAAAATTGAATTAAAATAATTAAATAAATAAAGATTTAATTTGAATAATAAACAAGTAGTGAGCCTTTTTTGTTTTGCAATCATAAGGGATTGAATTGCATAGTCAAGGGAGAGAGTTATCCCTCTATTTTTTATTTCTTAATTTTTTTTTCAATTTGATCCTTTTATATAGATTTTTTTAGATTGAACTTGGTAGGATTTTTTTCATTACCTAATGATGATCTTTTAATATCAAGGAAAAATTCTAACACGCATTTGATGCTTGGTTTCACAAAATCAAATATGATTTTATTGATCTAAAACATTGAAAGCTAGAAGGATCATATTTTTTTAAAAAAATAACAAGATAAGTAGGGCAACTTTATTGACATGTGCATGTGGAAAGAAGTCGTCCTACTTTAGGGGTGAGTGTGGTCTCTTTTGATGGCCTTTCACCATCGTTCACTTATGCATTAGAATTGTATGAAGAGACCTTTCTAGTGATGAGGTGCATGTTCTTGGTGGTACTACAACAACTTCTTTTTTTCCCTTCTCGTCCCTCATTTCTCTCTCATATCCTTGAAAATCATATTGGCCTATCAAAGTTGAAAGGTGTCTTATCATATTGTTTTGATTTTGAATCTGGTTTTTATTTTTTTATTGTTATTTTTTTTATTTTTATTTTTAATTGATATTATGTTTTAATTTTGTCCCTCAATATTTTATTTTATTTTTATATAAAATTTGGTTTTTATTCTTTTGATTCCTGTTTATTTTGTTTACATTCCTTTTCTTAATTGAATTTTATTTTAAATTCCATCCATCAATATTTTATTTAATTAAATATTAATACTAGATTTGGTCATCATTCATATGATTGCTATTTTGTTTTTGTATTGGATTTTTTTAATTGATTTTTTTTTTTTGCATTCATCCTTCAATATTTTGTTGATTAAGAATTTGACTTTGTGAATTTGTTTTGTAGTTGCCTTTGATTGGATAGTTCTAGCCTCATTACTCGGGTTTGGAAGATTTGCTTAAGTTGACTTCAACTTTTTTTTTCATTCTTTTTTATGTTTCATCAATATTTGGCTTGTTTGAGATTGAGCTTAATTGTTTTTTCTATCTTGATCTCATTTCTCATCTCACAAGTTTGATAAGTTAATCCAACTTAGGTTTTTTTTTAATTCTTTTTTTAAAATGATTTTCTAACAATATTAAGGGAATATCTTCCAATGATATTGATAAGCATTCATTTTTTTCAATTAATCATTTTAAATATTTTTTTTAATTCTGTTTATTTATTATTGCTCTCTTTTTTAATCATATTATTGATTTAACCAAGCTTATTGAACCCAGTCATATCAAGTACCCAAGTCTCATATTATTTTTGTACTGTTAAAAAAAATTTATTTTTTTACGTTAAGAAAAAATTAACCCAACTCTCATCTTAGCACATGTCACCATTCTAGTATATACTATATGCGAGATGTGTACTTCTAGAAGTTATACATGAGATGCATGCCTTGTGTACTACAAACATCATGTTTGTTGTTTAACTGCTAAGCAAGCTTATTTCGAGCGTGGGTTTACATTGCAAAATATCTCTTTTTAAAATATCATATAAATAAATTCATTTTAAGTTTTTAAATACTTTCAGGCGGAGTTATTTTGCACTTTAATTATTGAAATTTCTTATTCGATACAAGAGTACATCTTCTATTAATTTGTATACTGGTGACACGATTAAAAGATTAATGTCTTCTCCCAAGTGTAGGAGTGTCGAAGTTGATTAGTACTTAAAAGTGCATTTTTATCATGGTTTTATATCATCATTTTGCACTTGAAGTATCAATAACTCCTTAACCAAAGCATGTTTTATAATAATATATCTAATAATATAAGATAACTTTAATTTGTGGTAAATGTCCATTTTAAATGCAGCCCTATCACATAAATGAAAGGA
>NW_011499934.1:277406-280009 GCF_000495115.2 Populus euphratica
GCAAATTATTTCTATTTTGACTAAACAAAAGATGGTATCATTTAAAAATTTAATCTAACATAGAATTATGTTTCAATCACACTCTTATTATTTTTTAATAAAAACTGTCTAAATAAAAATATCATGTGATATAAGTTGTAGTGTTTTTTGTTCTTTAAAAATCAAGTATGCACAATTAAATTTTTTAAATAATATGCTATCAAATGCATAGAATCTCTTATATGTACAAATATCCACCACGACAATAAAACTTAGATTTTACAAAAAAAATTGAACATTAAAAACATGTGTAGAGTAAATCATACATTAAAGCATTGAAAATCAATAGACTAATTTATAAAAAATTTCCATCAGCCATAGAATGATAGCTTGCTCACAATGTAATTATTAATAATTACGGTGTAGCTTAATTAGTAAAATTTTAAATTTACTTTTTAAATATTATATGTTTAAATTTTATAAATTTTAAAACTATTAAAAATATATATAATTATTAATTTCAAGATCTGTAAAATTAATTAAATTAAGATATATATTAAATTAATAATAATAATAATAAAATACTCATTATCAATTCTCGTACCTATCCATACAAAGTCATGATCTAATGGAAGACCCAATTGATATGATGATTGAGGAGTAGATATCTGGGCTTTGGGCTTACAAAAACAATATGATGGATTATATAGATTTCATTCGTCTTGTTTCTGTAGTTAGAGCTAGAGAAAGTAAGTGGTGCCATGAGATGGTTTTTTTTTTTTTTTTTTAAATCATATCTGTATTGATATCCAAAATTAAAATCAATTTTTATATTATATATTTATAAAATAAAAAATTTAAATATCTATATCCGATTCATTAAATCCTAAATATCCATTATATATATATATATATATGGAAATAACCTCTCGAAAAAATTACCATCCCTGATTAGCATTCAGCTTGGTACATCATCTTCATCATTCTTTATAAAAGAATAGTCCAATGTTCTCATGGGGTGTTTGTAGCCACCTGTTAATGTAACTGGATAATCTTCGTCCTGATTCCGTTAATTAATTACAATGCAAACACCTGAGGATTCTTAGAGGGTAAAACATCGTGGCATCTTAAGAACATCGAGCGCATAGAACTTGGTGGTGACAAGTTCTTCTCAAGCAGAGATCCTAGTCAACTAAAAGGAGATTATTTCTGGGCATGAGGTGGCCTGCTTGGGTTCTAGTTCTGGGTTGGTAGAGCACAGAAACGAATAATTGCTGGGATTCTTGACTTATATTTTTGATCACCTATGTCTACGTTTCACTGAAATAGGCTAGCTAAACAACAGGGCTCATCCTGTGGACTTTAAGCACCAGTGTTGTCTTTGTCACTTAATAATACAAGTTAAAGGAACACGTATCACCATCCATCAGAGCAGACGTTTGCTCTTTCTTTCTGTGGTTGTGCTGTAGATTCCCACCTAAATGGCCAGATTGCAGCTCAAGAAACCATGGCTTTTTACGCTGTACAATTGTCGTGCAAATAGGCAGTACAATCTTAACTAGTCAAGCCTTGTGGCTAAAACCAAGTACTGGGCATTCTCTTTCAGTACTTTCCATATAATTGGAAGGACAGGTTTTTGATTCAGATTTACCTTGATTTGATTATCCACTGTCATTGGAGGATCTGTGAATTGTCACTGTAAATAACAGTGCCATGCAACTTGGAGGAGAAGTATTCGGATTAGAGAGCGAATTTTCCTTCAAGTTTATCTTGTCGTAAAGAAATTGAATCGAGAAGAAAGCTCCATGCTTTCTTTATGCAAAGTCAAATTGAGTTGGTTGGGTTGCCTCTCAATCAAAATCAAACGACAAGTGTTTGCTAACAGTGGCTTTCATGATGGACACTGAATGCCATGGGGCAGGAGTTGGTGGGTTCAATTACGAATATTTGTGTGAAAAATACATTATCTCCTCAGTTTCCTGGCTGCTTTCTAACTTCGACCAAGGCATCGAACCATAAAGACAAAACAAAAAAACATTTATGTACATGCCTTTGCAAACAATAAATATACGAAAATGGTAGCAACTTGTACTAGTTTAAAGTCTTGATAAGAACGTTGTGCTATAATATACACAATTTTACCATCGGCACTTGTAATAACAAATGGGAATTTCCCAACCTTTATGTATCACCTTTTAAAACTATTAATTCTCAGCAATTGCACCTCGCGTAGGGAACCATATTCAATTCGACAATGATTTAAACTGTCATCCTATAAAATAAAACATCTAGTACAAATTCACCTGTCCTGAATCAATTATACGCTGCCGATATACAACGTTACCAACCCAACGAATGAAATCCATTCCTGTAAAGATATAGAGGTATTTAGAAGTGCCATAGCAATTATTTTCTAAATGTTTTTAGTTAAGAAAATATATTAAAATAATATTATATTTATTTAAAAATTATTTTTGACATTAAAATTTCAAAATAATTTAATAATATAAAAAATTAATTTTAAACAAAAATAAATAAACCTTACCCCATCTTATTTTTATCGCAGTCCCAAACTCTCAAACGGGCTCAGCAGCCATAAGCTTTGACAGAATCAGAGACGGGAG
>NW_011499934.1:280985-285906 GCF_000495115.2 Populus euphratica
TAATAATAATAATAATAATAATAATAAAGAAAAAGAAGGAGAAGAAGAAGAAGAAGATGAGAACTTTGAGATGGAATATTAATGTAACGATTAAACAATGATAATAACAAATGTCAAGGTTAGAGGTTCCACTAATGGTATATCAAACAAGTATAGTATAAACTCTTATTATTGAATTGGAAACCACACACAAAGGAGGTTCCAATCAGATTATATATTGTTAACATGATTACATTAGTCATCTTATTCAATTAATGCTAATACTTGTAAATCTCGTCAAGCATTCATGATTATAACTTATGTTAACAATAAATCAAGTTCCTTTCATAGCTCAGGTGTCGGTTATACCATACATTATGGGCTATGAAAGTGCCAAGCATTTGTTGTACCAAGTGTTATACAACATAAATCAAGATTAGTTATTTAACAAGCAAAGTATTAAAGAGTGAACAAGATAACAAATATAAAACATGTTAGTATCAAACATTAAAGTCCATATTAAGTTTACATTATACTTATTCTTACACCATTAGTGTAACCTTTTCACCTTGACATAATTAACTTAGCTAGACATAATGAAAGAAAGCAAAATAGATAAACAAAATAAGAACATAAAAGTTAACTAAGTAAAGGAAAGGAAATGAAAGGCATAAACTTAATATTAATGAAAACAAAGCATAAAAAATACAAAGAGAGAAAGGAAGAGCATGATCTTGATCTGGAAACCAAGATGCCTAAATGCATGGCAAATGTCTCCTTTTATAGGCCAAAATTGGGAACTATTGATTTGATGACTAATTGATAAGTGGGTGGCCAACTTTTGACTTGGTGACAATCTTTATCTTCTCTTGTCTGCCCAAAACTTCATTGATAACGTCAAAATTGGAGCCAGTTGCAAACATGAAAGTTGTAGGCAATTGTCTCAGCTTTCTTGTGTAAAAAATTCAGCTCATTTGGACTTCTAGAACTCCAGATATGGCCAAAATTCTGAACCTTCTCGGGCTGGAGAATAGATTCGGGCTTCTTTGTTGTTGCAATAATTTGGACTTGAAAATGGCCTTTTTAGATCTTGGGCTCCATATGAAAGTTGTAGGCCTATGTCTTACCTTTCCATCCATATAAATTGGACCTAAATCTGAGATATATAACTCCAGATATGACCCAATTACCGAACAATGCTCCGGTTTGGATTGCACCGACATCTCTTTTATAAGTTTGACCATCATTTTAGTTATGTGATAGGCCTGCATTAAAAATAGACATTTACCACAAATTAAAGATATCTTATATTATTAGATATATTATTATAAAACATACTTTGGTTAAGGAGTTATTGATACTTCAAGTGCAAAATGATGATATAAAACCTTGATAAAAATGCATTTTTAAATACTAATCAATTGGTCAACGTATTGAACATAAAAATATATTTTTAAGTACTAATCAATTGGTCAACGTATTGAACCTTTTAGGCTTATTAGAAAGAAAAGGTATATTTTAGGGTTTAAAATGGATTATTGGCAAGACTTTTATCTTTATGGTTTATTAATTTGCCTAGCATATGTATGACATATCTTGGAATTTGACTAATTTTGAGAGAATTTTCCATCGTATTTCCAATCATGAATGTCAATAAAAATGCTAACTATTGTTTTCATAAAAAATATATTGATTTCAAACCAATAATTAGACCAAGTAAACAAAGGCATATAATCCCAAAATATATGAAAACTAAATCCAAGAAAAGCAAGGTTTCAATGACCTTATCCATAAAGTACATAAACAAAAATAAAGTGATAAAATAACATTCATTCTATCTTCACATCAACTTTCTCTAACAAACATTTTTGGCTTAATAACACCCATTAAGTGCCTCTTTCACCATCCCTACTAATCACTTGCTATGTTGATGATGGATTGGTGATGATATGATATATGTCATTATTCTTCATAAATTCAACATGACCTATGCTTTCTAAATTTTAAACTTGATTTTTGAATTTCTTATAGTTTTTAATTAAATGGTCCAAAAACTTGTTATGATGTTCATATTTAGGATTTGGATCATGCCATCTTAGAAATGGTGGTTATATAGGGTTCATCAAGACTAGGGCTTGTTAAGACTTGATAATGTATCATGTGCTCAAAAGGTGTTGGTAAATAATATTAAATGAAAAAGGATAATGATCCTTAAGATGTTGGCAATGATATGAAACTCAACAATACAAAACAAGATGTCGGGGGATAAATGAAAGTGTTTATGGTTATGATTCTCAATTTAAGAGCCATTTTTATTATGTCATTTGGCATGGTGCTCATCTTTACCAATGAATTTTTTATCTTTTCTAATTTTAAGTTTCACTCAATCATTTCTACTACAGTCACCACATCTATAAAATATACTGAGAAATTACTAATCAAGTATTAAAAACATGGAGATTTGAAGTGTTAATGAAGATAGAGATATACTTATTCTCTAATAGGAGAGGTTTAATTTCTATTGTCATTCTATGTCAATTTAGAAAGTGTTATTTGATTGATTCATTGTTTATTTTCTTTATTCTTTAAAGGTTAAATCTATTTAAAGCCATTTTCATATTAAACTTATATTGGCATATTAATGCTTCAAATAAATCTCTCTACTTTTTGATTTTTTTTCCATCGAAGCTTATATACTAGGTCAAGACAACATCAATCAAGCTTTCACGGAAAAAATGAATGAGAAACTTGTCATCATTGATCACTTTCACCATTTTACTATAGTAAATTCTCAAATAGGACTTGGGGCATTTAACTCATGTATACTTTTGCATTACTCTCTTTATTATAAATCCCTTGATTAGACAACCTATTTGACAAGCTTATTCAAGAAAACTAGTAAGTCTAAATATATCATTTCTCAACAATTCCATCTTCTTCTAGCAATTATGATCAAAAGATCTTTTTTTCATCTTTCAAGACTTTAAAAAGATTGAGCTTTCAAAATGTTATTTATGTTTATTCTCCTTTCTTGTCCCTATAAAAACTCAAAAAATAATTTGCATAAACATGAATATTCATGAAAATAATATAAAATTTACCAATTAAACATAAATTATCCATTTTTGATAATACATGGAAACGCTCAAATAAAGGTTTTAGTCATTACATGTGGGTAGCTTAGCTAACCTATTATTCTCAAAGGTCTTTTATCACTTGAGTAAACTAACATTAAAAAGTCAACTCAAATCTTACAAGGCATAAAAAGTATAAACTTAAGAGGTTTCATTAACTATTAATCATAACCTTATAGACTTTCATCAAGAGTCTAAGGTTTTATGAGTACTAGCTAAGGTTAATGTCTTTTAGAGCACCACTAATTCTTAATGCTAAGCTAAAGAAAAGTTTATACAAAATAAGGTGTTGTGTGATGAGTGCATTGACATAATCATATCAAATCAAAATACATAAAATATCAAATGTAATAAAAGAAAAGATGGTGTATAAAATATAAGCACACTAAAATAATTGTACAAATAATGTAAAGAAAAAGAAGAAGTGCATATTAATCAATTTAGGCATTCAAATAGGGTAAGATATTCGAAGCATGTATTGACACATGAATATACATATTATCATAAAAATATATCACAAGATCCAAATATTCATATAATAAAAGAAAAACAATAATCAAGTGATATTTACAAATAAATTTTAGAAAAAAAAATATTTTTTAAAAAAATTAACAATGCCTCAACTTGTAGGGTACAATACACTTTTTAGGATCTTGTCACCATTTGATGGTTCTATAATAAAAAAAAAATAGGGGAAAATATTTATCTTTTTTATAAAATTAAAAATCTCAATATTTAGATGACATAATCCTTTTAAGTATCTTTTTCTCGTGAGTTGATTCTTATGCAAGAATGTTTTTTAAAAATTATTCTGAAACAATAAAATCTCAACATCATATGAAAATACCCTGTCACTAATCTTACTGTACACAGGATGATTCTTTAGTACAAGCTACAACCAATGTACAACCACACGAGGAACATCGAGAATGCATACCATCATATAATTTTAATAAAAGGTAATAATCATACAATTATATAAAGAATAATAGAAACTCAAAAACACTTCAAATAAAAAAATCATTCAACTAAATATTTAAATACAAAATAAAAAAATAATATTATTACCTTTAAAAAAATATTTAGCATCCATACAATACATCAAAAATGTGTTTGAAATTATAATAATAATTATTTTTTAAAGTGTTTTTTATTTTGAAATATACTGAAATAATATTTTTTTATTTTTAAAATTATTTTTAATATTAATATATCAAAATTATTTATAAATATTAATTTAAAATAAAATATTAAATATTAAATATTAATTTATTTAAAAAAAAAAACAAACAAACATGAGAGTGTATTCAATGTTTGGCGAAACGAGCAGTGAGCAATGCGTTAAATGCTTTGACAACTGGGAGAACACGTGGCGTGCTGGATCAGGTGTGTGGCCTTGTTCTGGGTGGCTGGAATAGAGGTGTTAATTAGTGGCTGTGGTTGCCATCTCAGCTACTTTCATCAAATTTCAACGATGAAAACAAGGGTTTGGTTGTGCTCTGAGGATCGTTTCAATAGAATATTTTTTTTCTTTTTTCTTTATGGATTGCCTCTTAGAGTTGGAGACTTTTTTCCCCTATTACAGAGGGTTTTTTTGGTGTTATTTTATTTTATTTTATTTTATCTGAGATATATCTATGAGTATGATTTTGTTTTTTCAAGCTTTAATTTATTTATAATAGGAAAAATCAAAACTATAAAATAATATTGGAAGATTCTTACATTATTTAGAATCTCTATTTATTTATCTTTTTATCATCTATTATCCTAAGTCTTTTTTTTTTTTTTTGTATAAAAAACCCTTAAAA